>NC_080417.1:70266573-70284073 GCF_029873635.1 Malania oleifera | reverse complement strand
TTGATTCATTGTTTCTATAATATTTTTCTTGCCATCGATATTAGTTAAAATTCTACAAATTGAATTTCTTGATCACATTTGTTAGTTCAATAAAGAACTGAAAAGGGGAAACTACGAGTGGAAAAAGGCAAGAGAGTGTCAGACTAATATCGAGAAAAAGCCAATTTAAGAGTGAAACACGAGTGTGAGTGACATAATTTGAGTGTAAACACCTAAAGGAGTGTTGTCAAGAATTATTTCTAACATTTTTTCTATAGTTTCAAAAATATGTCTTCCAGGGGTGACACATCAAACAAAGAAGGAATGGACGAGTTTTCTTTCATGTTGTAGGCTATACAACAACAATTTGAATGCATGAACGTGGTGTTTAATGAGATTAGAGATCGGATGAATAGGCAAGACGCTGTTATTGCTACTTGGTGTGAGGGGCGTCTCCAAAGAGTCCCTAATGCTAGAAGGCAAGAAAGGTGTATGCACGTTGATGATTCTGATGGCAACCACGAGGATGAATTCGAAGATGTAGAGGATCAAGCTTCATTGAACAATGAGGGCAGGTTTGTGCCAAGGGGAGAAAGGTGTGGAAGAGGTTTCTGAAGAGATCCGAGATGGCGAGATGGGATTGATAAAAACCTAGGAAACATCAAATTGAAGATACCATCGTTCCAAGGAAAAAACGATCCTGAAGCATACTTGGAATGGGAGAAGAAAGTGGAGTTGATTTTTAAGTGCCACAACTACTCAGAGGAGAAAAAGGTAAAACTCGTTGTCATTGAGTTTACTGACTATGCTATTATATAGTGGGATCAACTTGTGACAAATAGGGAAAGAAACCATGAGATGTCTATTGAGACGTCAGAGGAAATGAAGGCCCTTATGAGGAGGCGGTTTGTCCCTAGTCACTACTATAGGGACTTGTATCAAAAATTACAAAATCTTATGCAAGGCTACAAGAGGGTGGATGACTACTACAAAGATTTGGAAATCGCCATGATTTGGGCTAATGTAGAGGAGGATAGGGAGGCAACCATGGCATGGTTTTTGAATGGGTTGAGTAGGGACATTGCCAATGTGGTGGAGTTGCAACACCACGTGCAGTTGGAGGACATGGTGCACATGGCAATAAAGGTGGAATGACAGCTTAAAAGGAAAGGAACTCGGTCATTTCAAAATCCGGGCTCTTCTACTTCATGGAAATCAAATTGGAAGAAAGACAAAGGAGCTGTTTTAAAGGCAAAAACTGAACCACCAAAAAGGAGAGATGAAGTTCCCAATGTCAATAAAGGTAAAACTAAATTCCAAACTCGTAATTGTGATATTAAGTGTTTTCGTTGTTTAGGAGTACATCACCTTGCCTCACAATGTCCAAATAAGAGGACCATGGTTGCACGTGTTGATGGAGAGATGGAAACCAAAAGTGAGAGCAACGATAACCAAATGCCACTGCATCAGGACACTTGTGATAATGATGTGGAGTATCCAGTGGAGGGTGAGTCACTTGTGACTAGGCGTGCTTTAAGTGCCCAAGTCAAAGAAGATGATATGAAACAACAAAGGGAGAACATTTTTCATACTAGATGCCACAACAACAACAAGGTATGTAGTATGATTATTGATGGGGGAAGTTGTACTAATGTGGCTAGCACTACTTTAGTTTAAAAATTGAATTTACCTACCTTGAAACACCCACGATCGTATAAGTTGCAGTGGTTGAATGATTGTGGGGAAGTTAAGGTAAATAGGCAAGTGATAATTTCTTTTTTAATCAGGAAGTACAAGGATGAAGTACTTTGTGATGTTGTTCCAATGTACGCGGGTAGCATTTTATTGGGCAGACTGTGAAAATTTGATAATTAGGTCACTTATGACGGGTTCAAGAATAGGCATTCTTTTGTAAAAGACAATAAAATTGTTACTCTTGTACCGTTAATTCCAAGATAAGTGTATGAAGATCAAATAAAATTCAAAAGAGAGAATGAATTTAAAAAATTTGTGAGACCAAGAGTTCAAAAAAGGATGATGAAAAAGAGAGTGAAAGAAAAAAAAGAGTGAAAAGAAAAGAGAGAGTGAAGAAAATGAGAGAAAAAAAAAAAAAACCAGTGAGTTTTTATGCTAAGGCGAGTGACGTCAAGAGTGCTTTTTATACAAACCAGCCTATATTTTTACTCTTGTACAAAGTGGCATGTTTTAATACTAATGAACTTGATGAATCTTTGCCTAGTGTTGTTGTCTCTTTGTTGCAGGAATATGAGGGTGTGTTTCCTAATGAAGTGCCTAGTGGATTGCCACCTATTAGAGTAATAGAGCATCAAATTGATTTTGTCCCAAGTACGACAATTCCTAACCAACTAGCCTATAAGAGTAATTCGGAGGAGACAAAGGAACTTCAAAGGCAAGTTGAGGAGTTGATGGCCAAATGACAGGTAAGAGAGAGAATGAGTCTGTGCGCTGTATCGGTGCTACTTGTGCCTAAGAGGAATGGAACTTGGAGAATGTGTGTAGATTGTAAGGCTATCAACAATATTGCGGTAAAGTATAGATATCCCATTCCTAGGCTAGATGACATGCTGGATGAATTGCAAGGGTCATGTATTTTCACAAAAATTGATTTGAAAAGTAGGTATCATCAAATTAGGATGAAAGTGGGTGATGAGTGGAAAACTGTTGTTAAAACTAAATATGGATTGTATGAGCGGTTGGTAATGCCTTTTGGTCTAACCAATGCACCAAGTACATTCATGTGGTTAATGAATCATGCATTGCATGCGTATAGGCAGATTTTTTCTGGTATATTTGATGATATTTTGGTGTATAGTAAGAGCTTAGTTAAGCATATTGATCATTTGCATTGTGTGCTTGATGTCTTAAGAAAATAAAAACTATATGTTGACCTTATAGGTCACACCTGGTTTTGATAATGACAAATATTGATATTTCATGTTTGTCAAGTGTTTGTGCAGGTTCAAATCAAACTTCCTTGATGCCACTTGAAGAAACAAGAAGACCATGAAGCTTCGCAATTTACATTGTAATATATTAGTCATTATGTAATAAGGTCTGTAATAGTAATCTAGGATATGGTTTGTATGCTTATCACCTACACATCATGCACACAAGATATAATGTGAGCTCAACTTGACCATAGTAAGACCCTAGGCTCACACACATACACACACACATTGCATAAAATATGAGTATGAAATAATTGTGCTTAAATTGAATACATCTAAGCAAACTAAAAGGGGTCGGGTGACCGAACCCTAGCAGTTCAAACTGCCTCGGGCGACCGAATTGAAAGTGTGCACATATTCCTCAGGCGCCCAAACGCCTCGAAAGGAATAACTTACCGACTAGGGCGACCAAGCATTTCAGTTCAAAAACAAACCCGGGCGACCGAACACAACAGTTCAGGCACCGAACCATGTACCGGGCACCTGAAGTTATATAGCTTTGCTACTAACTTTGATTCGGGCTGCCGACCTAAGACACGGGCGACCAAATCATGTAAAAGACCTTTTATTGCTGTGTCTTCTCGGGTGACCGAACCTCGATTCAGCCACCGGAACTCCAGCCGGTTAAAATTAAATTAACTGCGGTAAAATAGGGTTAAGACGGGCTAATTGGGTTTTAATTGTTAAGGACTTTCTTAATAATACCCATCATATCCCGAATGGTTATAATTTTTCACCTGGCTATAAATATACCTTCATTTGTAAAATTAGCCAATAATTAGAAAAGTAATTAGCAAAGAAATTTTCTCTATCTTGAAATTCCTTTTTTTGCCCAAATACTCTCAAACTTGCCTCCTTATAAGATCTGAGATTGTGAGAGTCCTTGGTGTGTTATTGTGATTGCTATACTGTGCTAAAATCTCCTATTTGCATGGTTGTTTTATATATTTCTTTCAGGGAGTTTTAGCTTAGGTTTAACCTATGGATTTCTTCATTATAAATCTAGTGTGGAATTAAACCAAGGAAGCTTAGGATATTTGCATTTCATTGCAAGTGTCTGATAGCTTGATTTTCGGTGTGCAAAGATTTTTTCAAACTAACAAGTATTTCTTCAAACTAGTATTGTGCATCTTTCATTGAGGAAAATCTATTTGAAGCTAGTTTAATAATCTGCTTAGTTTACTTGGAATATTGATGTGCTATTGAGATATCCTATTTAGAATTCCAAGTTGTTGCTTGTGTTGAAATACTCTTGAGCATCATACTGATTATTTTGTGTTGAGCATTGAGTGAGCAAAACATACATCACTGAGCTTACACTATTTTCACACCATTGATATGTTTGTGATTGAGCGCACTACTTGGGTACAAATTTTCTTTACGTGAAAGCACTATTTCATTGTACCATCTTCTTGTAATATCTAAGTGTTTCCAAGCATCACTTGAGGGGGTGGTAATCCAGCCTGGTAAGAATATTTGTACAGGTTGAGGTCAGCCCTGTGCTAATTGGCCTGGTTTGTATAGGTGTCGCTCCACTTGGTTAAGTGAACAAGTGATAATGGTAATCCTTGTGCTTGTTAGCCAAGGTAGGGACGTAGGCAATTGACCGAACCTCAATAACATTTTTGTGTGTCACTCTTACTTTATTGTTCTTTTGGTGCATGTGTTTCTTCATTTAATTCTTGATATATTTATATTACTCACACTAGATTGACCATAAGGTTGTGAACATACTACTGTTAGGAGGGATACCATAGGGGTTAAATTTTAAAAATACCAATTCACCCCCCCCCCTCTTAGGATCATGGTAAAGCTAACAATTGGTATCAGAGCCACGTAGCATAGACTAGTTGTTATTTTGAAAAATGATCACATATGGGTCATAGCTCCGTGACCCCTTTCCCTGAGGGACCCTCTTCCACACAACCTCCTGTTTTCAGTGGTGTTAATTACACCTTATGGAAATAGAGGATGCGCATCTACCTTCAGAATACTGATTGGAAGGTGTGGAGGATTGTCTCTAAGGGAAACTATGTTCCTATGAAAACTGAGGGTGCAGCTAGGGTTCCTAAGACTGAGGATGAATATGATGATGATGATATGAAAGCTGTTAGTCTAAATGCCATTGTCATGAATATTTTATATTGTAGTCTCGATGTAAATGAATTTAACAGGATTATGGCCTGTTCAACAGCAAAAGAAATATGGGATAAATTATAGGTCACATATGAGGGTACTAGAGATATGAAAGACAGTAGAATAGATATGTTGACCAGTGAGTATGAGGCCTTTAGGATGAATGTAGGTGAGTCCATTCAGAGCATGTACACTAGATTCACACACATCATAAACTCACTGCATGCATTAGGAAAGACCTATCCCACATATGAGATGATCTGGAAGATCCTTAGAGGCTTACCTCCTGTTTGGGAAGCCAAGGCTACAACTATTGCTAAGGGTAGAGACCTTAAGGCCACGACCTTAGATGAATTGATAGGTTCCTTGATTACTTATGAATTGTAAATAGATGAAAGACTTAATAAACATAATAGGGCTAAGAAAGTGACTGCATTGAAAGCATCTAATAACACATCTAGTGAGTGCAGTGAGTCTGACACTGATGATGAAATGGCCATGCTAACCAGAAAGTTTAGCAGATTTTTCAAGAAGAACAGGAAGCCATTTAAAAAATATAGAGACTCTACTAATGAGAAGGGAGAGTCCAGCAAAAGAAAAGAAAAATCAAATGCCCCTACGTGCTATAACTGCAACAAGGTGAGGCACATCAAACCCGACTGCCCACTACTGAAAAAGGAGGCTAAGAAAAAGAAGAAAGCCATGAAGGTTGGGACTTCATGGGACCAATACAGCAGCAGCGGCTCGGATTCAGATCATAGTGACACGGAGGTCGCTAATCTGTGCTTAATGGCACACGAGGATGAGGTATTGTCATCTAGTTCATCATCTTCTTATTATTCATCTGATGATTTTGATTCTGACAGCATGCCTACATTTAGAGAAGTGCAGTTTGTATATATTCGTGTTTCAAAATTATTAGGAAAAATGACCAAAGAGAATAATGATTTGAACAAGAAGTGTGAAAATTGGTCAAAACTATTTAATATGTCAAAAACCTCTCATGCCTCTATTTTAAAAGAAAATGATGCTACTATTGTTGAGCTTGAGAGGAAATTGGAGGATAGCTCCAAAATCATTTTTAAATTCACTAATGGCAAAGAAAATTTTGAAAAATTACTTGGTGCCCAAAGAAACTCCTTAAGTAAAGAGGGACTTGGTTTTAATGGTATTGAAAATGTTAGACAACCTAATCTTTAATTAGGACACTTTACACGTGAGTCAAAATCTTATATTCCTCCTAAAGAACCTAAGTGTAGATTAAGATATTTTAATTGTAAACAAATTGGTCACATTCAATTTGATTGTCCATATAGGAATAAGCATGCTAAAATTAAGAAGGTATGGATAGTTAAAGGAAATCCTGCTACTAACCCCAGTGGACCCAACAAAATTTGAGGACCAGCATCAGTCACTTAGCTTATTTTGCAGGTATTCCTAAGATCGTCATCCTCCAAGGACAGATGGTACTTGGATAGTTGGTGCTTATGGCACATGACCGGCAAAAAGGGCAAATTCACATCAATTGCTCCCAAGGATTGAGGCAATGTAACATTTGGGGACAATGCCAAAGGACGTATCATCGGGGTAGGTAAGGTTGGAAAGGATTCGTCTCTTACTATTGATAATGTTTTGCTAGTTGATGGACTAAAACATAATCTACTTAGCATAAGTCAGTTGTGTGACATAGGATATAAAACATCTTTTGAAAATGACAAATGCATAGTAGAAAATAAAATAGATCACAAAGTGCTTTTTACTGCTGATAGACATGAAAATGTTTATACTACCTCTCTTGATAATCTGGATTCACAACAAGTAACATGCTTTTCTGCTATAAATGAAGCTAGTTGGTTATCGCATAGGCATTTAGGACATGCTAGCTTGGATTTACTATCTAAACTTGTTATAAAAGAATTAGTTAAAGGCTTGCCTAAGATGTCTTTTGTAAAAGATAAAATATGTGATGCATGTGAAATGGGTATGCAAACAAGATCTAGTTTTAAGAAAAATAAATTCATATCTACTACTAGACCTTTGGAGATGCTTCACCTAGATCTATTTGGACCTAATTCTGTGCAAAGTCTGGGTGGTAAATCTTATGCTTTTGTAATTGTGGATAACTTTTCTAGATTCACATGGGTGTTGTTTATTGCACATAAAAATGAATCATGTGAACAATTCACCAAACTTTGTAGAAGAATTCAAAATGAAAAAGGATATAAAATCACTCATATAAGAAGTGATAGAGGCACGGAATTCAAAAAAGAAAGAATAGAAAAATATTGTGACTTAGAGGGCATATCACATAACTTCTCTGCACCTAGGACACCTCAACAAAATGGTGTAGTAGAAAGAAAGAATAGGTCACTGCAAGAAATGGGTAGAACCATGTTGAATGAGCATAACTTTCCTAAATACTTTTGGGCTGAAGCCATTAATACTACATGCTATATTATGAATAGAGTGTTGATTATACCATCAATTAATAAAACCCCTCATGAATTGTGGAACAACCTTAAGTCTAATATTTCCTATTTTCATGTGTTTGTTTGTAAATGCTTTGTGCTTAGAGATAGTGATCATCTAGGAAAGTTTGACTCAAAATCCGATGAAGGTATTTTCCCAGGATATGCATTAAATAGCAAAGCATATAGGGTTTTCAATAAAAGAACTTTAACTGTCACTGAATCTGTTTATGTTGTTTTTGATGAGTCTAATCCATTTTCTAATAAAGATGATGAAGATGATATTGATATTGGAAAATGCTTAGAGAAAATGTCTATTGAAAACAATGCAAGTGAAAATCAAGAAGTAAATGAAAAATCACCTAAAGATAATTAAAATGGAAATCAAGAGGTGCCTAGAGATTGGAAATTCATTAGAAGTCATCCTACAGATCAAATCATAGGCAAACCATCCCGTGGAGTAACCACAGGATCCTCCTTGAGAAATATAGTGAATCATTCCACCTTCTTATCCCAAGAAGAACCTAAAAATATTACATAAGCAATAGAAGATAAGTCTTGGGTAATGTCCATGCAAGAAGAACTTAACCAATTTGAAAAAAGCAAAGTGTGGACTCTAGTTCCTAGGCCTAATGAGCACACCATCATTGAAACTAAATGGGTACATAGAAATAAAAAAGATGAGAATGGGGTAGTAACTAGGAATAAAGCTAGACTAGTTGCCCAAGGGTATAACCAAGAGGAAGGGATTGACTTTGATGAAACATATGCTCCTGTTGCTAGGGTAGAAGTCATTCGTATGCTACTTGCCTTCCGCTTTTAAAAATTTTAAATTGTTTTAAATGGATGTTAAAAGTGTTTTTCTGAATGGCTACATTAATAAAGAGGTATACGTAGAACAACCACCCAGTTTTGAAAATCATAAATATCCTGATCATGTTTACCGGTTATCTAAAGCCTTGTATGGATTGAAACAAGCTCCTTGAGCTTGGTATGAGAGGCTTAGTGGTTTTCTACTAGAAAATGGATTTACCCGTGGCAAGATTGACACTACACTCTTCATCAAATCCAAAAATGATGATATGCTCATTGTTCAAATTTATGTGGACGATATCATTTTTGGAGCAACTAATGATGAGTTGTGTAATGAGTTTGTCAAATACATGCAAAGTGAATTTGAAATGAGCATGATGGGTGGACTTAGTTTCTTCTTAGGGCTACAAATTAAGCAAGCCAATTATGGAACTTTCATATGCCAATCTAAATATTTTAGGGATTTTTTAAAGAAATTTAATATGGAAGATTGCAAAATTCTCGGTACACCTATGAACCCTTCCATTAAGCTTGATAAATATGAGCAAGGAATCCTTGTTGATGTAAAAGTGTATCGTGGCATGATTGGGAGTCTCCTATATCTCACTTCTAGTAGGCCTGATATTATGTTTAGTGTATGTATATGTGCTAGGTTCCAGATTGCTCCTAAGGAATCTCACTTAAAAGCTGTCAAATGAATCCTTAGGTATCTAGTTGGGACTATAGAATTAGGGTTGTGGTATCCTAAGCATACTACCTTTGAGATTGTTAGTTACACTGATGTTGACTTTGCTGTAGTAAGGTTGATAGAAAAAACACTAGCGAAACTTGTCATTACTTAGAACAATCTCTTGTTTCTTGGTTTTCTAAGAAACAAAACTCCGTTGCCTTATCCACAACCGAAGCTGAATATATTGCGGCTGGAAGTTGTTGTGCCCAAACTCTTTATATGAAACAATAACTTGTGGACTTTGGATTGCACTATGAAACCATACCGATTAAATGTGATAATACTAGTGCAATCAACATCTCAAAAAATCCTATCTCACATTCACGAACTAAGCACATTGAAATTAGACACCACTTTCTTCGTGATCACGTGCAAAAAGGAGATGTGGCTCTTGAGTTTGTATGCACTAATGAACAATGGGCAGATATATTGACTAAACCACTTCCCAAGGATAGGTTCATACAAATTAGACGTGAGTTAGGTCTAATGCATAGTAGAGAGGCTTCTTAGGTGTTTTGTGTCTTGCAAAAATTTAGGGGGAGTGATCATATGGAAATTATAAGTCTTAGCAACTAATATTATTATTGACTTGCCTTCTTGCTTTAGAATTTATGGATGTTGATTATAGCTTGTGTGCACATGTCATATATATATATATATATATATATATATATACATATGCATAGCATGAGGATATTGGACGTCATGGATATTGATTATAATTTGTAATGGCCATCTCCTTTGTCCATTTCCCAATGACATTAAATTTCACCTTGAATGGTTGGACTATATTGAACTGTTTGAGTAGTTGTGGATAAAATGCTAGGATATATAACCTCAAATAAGTTACTGTTTATACAGGTTTTATTTTGGAAAGTTTGATTTACAAACGACACTCTTCCAAAATTTTTATAAATCTTTCCAACTTTTCTTGTATATTTGTAAGATTTATCCATTGCCTGGTTCACTTTAATTGGTCCTTTTTGCTATTGCCAAGAAGGGGAGATGAAAAAGGGGGGCAAAAATAATGGGTAAAATAACTTGGTTAGGATGCATATTGAAAGGGGGAGCTTTCTTAGGCTTAATCCAAATTTTTGTTAGTGGTATTTGTCATCATCAAAAAAGGGGAGAATGTTGACCTTATAGGTCGCACCTGATTTTGATAATGACAAATATTGATATTTGATGTTTGTCAAGTGTTTGTGCAGGTTCAAATCAAACTTCCTTGATGGCACTTAAAGAAACAAGAAGACCATGAAGCTTTGTAATTTACATTGTAATATTAAGGTCATTTTGGTGTAAGGAAGACTTTAGACGTGTTGCATGGACATTTTATTTTCCCAAAGATGAAATGTGATGTGGAGAGAGTTTATGCTAGATGCGTTATTTGTAGGCAAGTCAAACCTGGAGTGTTGCCATATGCATTATGCACTACTTTGCCCGTACCTAGTGCGCCTTGGGTAGATATTTCTATAGACGTTGTTTTGGGCTCGCCTAGGTCAAGGAAAGGTAGGGATTCAATTTTTGTGGTTGTTGATGGGTTCTCTAAGATGGCACATTTCATATCTTGTCATAAAACTGATGATGCAACCCACATTACTAATTTATTCTTTAGAAAAATAGTACGACTCCATGGTGTTCCTAGGAGTATTGTGTCTGATCGTGATGTTAAGTTCCTTAGCTATTTTTGGAAAGTCTTGTGGGGAAAGTTAGGAACTAAATTGTGGTTTTTGACTACTTGTCACCCCCAAACAGATGGACAAATCGAGGTAGTGAATAGAACTTTATCTACTTTGTTGCATACTATAATTCAAAAGAACTTGAAAAATTGGGAGGATTGTTTGCCATTCATTGAGTTTGCATATAATCGGAGTGTTCATTCTGCTATTGAATTTTCACCATTTGAGATTGTGTATGGTTTTAATCCACTAACTCCTTTGGATTTGCTACCTTTTCCAGTTAATGAAAGGTCTAGTTTGGATAGTCAAAAGAAGGTTGAGATTGTGAAGAAACTCTATGAAAGTGTACAACAACGCATATAGAAGAAAAATGAGCAATATGCAAATTAAGTCAACAAGGGTCGTAGACAAGTCATCTTTAAACTGGGTGATTGGGTTTGGGTGCATATGAAAAAGGAAAGATTTCCAGCCCATAGGCGGTCCAAGCTACATCCTTAAGGGGATAATCCATTTCAAGTCCTTGAGAGAATCAATGATAATGCATACAAGTTGGATCTTTCAGGTGAGTATAACATTAGTGCTTCATTTAATGTTTCTGATCTTTCTCTTTTTGATGTAGGTAACGATTCGAGGTCGAATCCTTTTGACGAAAGGGGGAATGATGAGAATCAACAAGTATTATCAAAGGATCCATTGCATGTTCCTATTGGGCCTATCACTAGAGCAAGGTCTAAAAAGCACTTCATGGGCTAATTCAAGATATTTGAGCTTATTCAAAAACGGGGCACTCCAGGCTTGGCCCAAAGAAAGATGAAGGCTTAATAAACTTAATCGTAGTTTTTGATGGAGCTAATCTTGCTTAATGGTTGTAATCTCCTTATTAATGGTGTGCAATTCAATTATGGGATTTGACATTTTGGCTTTTTGTCTTTACATTTAATTTGTAATTTGTAAGATAACTTAGCTTGCATGGATTTTTAGTAAGTTGTGAGAGTCATTAATGTGTTTAGTAAGTTGGTATATTTAATGTCCTTGTCTCCCATGCTTGTGTTGGAATTGTTAAGTGTTTAATATCCTTGTCCCCCATGCTAGCTCTATATATCTCACCATTGTAAAAGCTAAATGGATCATTGAATAGAAATCAAGAAAAAAGTGAGGATTTGTTTCTTCTTTGGTTCTTTTAAGAACTTGCAAACTTATCAAGGATTCTTTCTTGTGGTGTTCAAATTTTATACCTTCGCTTCACGATTAATCTATAATCATTGGGTCAGGGTTTGTTACTTTATACTTTTGGTTCACATTTCATTTATAAACATTGGGTCGGAGTTTCCTATCAAAATATGAATTTTAGCTTTCTTAGGAAAGCATTCCAATATTGTTTGCCGTGTCTCAACACGTGTCATTTGAGGTTCGCATCATTGTGAGAGTCATTACTGTGTATAGCTAGTTGTTGTGTTTAATGTCCTTGTCTCCCATGCTTGTGTGGGAAATGTTAAGTATTTAATGTCCTTGTCTCCCATGCTTGTGTTGGAATTGTTAAGTATTTAATATCCTTGTGCCCCATGCTAGGTATGTATATCTCACCATTGTAAGAGCTAAATTGATCATTAAATAGAAATCAAGAAAAAAGTGAGGATTTGTTTCATCTTTTGGTTCTTTAGAGAACTTGCGAACTTATGAAGGATTCTTCCTTATGGCGTTCAAATTTTATACCTTCGGTTCATGATTAAGCTATAATCATTGGGTCGGGGTTTATTACTTTATACTTTTGGTTCACGTTTCATTTATAAACGTTGGGTCAGAGTTTCCTATGAAAAGTCTAAATTTTAGCTTTCTTGGGCAAGCATTCCAATATTTGTTGTTGGGTCTCAACGCGTGTCGATTGAGGTTCACATCATAACGGTAAAGTATCGTCATCCTATTCCTCATTTAGATAATATGCTAGATGAGCTACATGGTTCTTGTGTATTTAATAAGATTGAATTAAAGAATGGTTATCATCATATTAGAAGAAAAGAAGGAGATGAATGGAAAACTTCCTTTAAAACAAAGTATGGTTTGTATGAATGGTTAGTCATGCCTTTTGGAATGACTAATGCTCTAAACACCTTTATGAGACTTATGAATCATGTTTTGCATGCATTTATAGGCAAATTTGTTGTTGTCTACTTTGATGATATACTCATTTATATAAAAAATATGGACGATCATGTAGTACATTCGAAATCTGTTTGAGATGTGCTTAGGAAATAAAAATTGTTTGCAATATGAAGAAGTGTACTTTTTACACTGATAACCTTGTATTTCTAGGATTTGTTGTTAGTGCACAAGGTATACATGTTGATGAAGAGAAGGTACATGCAATCCAAGAGTGGTCGAGTCCCACAAGTGTAGGTAATGTTCGTAGTTTTCATGGACTTGCTAATTTTTACTAGTGCTAATGCGAACCTCAATCGACACGCATTGAGACCCAACAATCAATATTGGAATGCTTGCCCAAGAAAGCTAAAATTCAGATTTTTGATACGAAACTCTGACCCAACGTTTATAAATGAAACGTGAACCAAAAGTATAAAGTAACAAATCCCAACCCAATGATTATAATTTAATCATGAACCGAAGGTATAAAGTAACAAACCTTGACCCAATAAATAATTGCATCATGAACTGGAGCTATAAAGCCTTGACCCAATGATTATAATTAAATCACGAACCAAAGGTATAAAATTTGAACTCCACAAGGAAGGATTCCTTGATAAGTTCACAAGTTATCTAAAGAACAAAGAATAAACAAAGCCTCATATTTTTATTTCATTATGTTGTCCTCTAACAATTGTGAGATATATATAGCTAGCATGGGGTACAAGGACATTAAACACTTAGCAATTCCCACACAAGCATGGGGGACAAGGGCATTAAATACTTAGCAATTCCTACACAAGCATGGGAGACAAGAACATTAAATACTTAGTAATTCCCACACAAGCATGGGAGACACATAATAAATACACATTAATGACTCTCACAACTTACTAAAAACCCATGCAAGCTAAGTTGTCTTGCAATATTACACCACTAAATCAAATCCCATATTTGAATTAGCACACTCTTTTTAAGGAGATTACAACCATTAAGCAATATCAGCTCCATCAAAAACTTGGATTTAGTTTATTAAACCTTCATCTTTCTTTAGGCTAAGCTTGGAGTGCCCCATTTTGGAATAAGCCCAAATATCTTGAATAAGCCCATGAAGGGCTTCTTTGATCTTCTTGGATCTCGCTCTAGTGATAGGCCCAATTGAAACATGCAATTGATCCTTCAATGGTGCTTGTTGATGTAAATCCTTTTCAAGAGGAGGGGAATGATGTAAATCATAGCACAACTTCAAAGGAACTAGTTCAAGTCCTAATTGGGCCAGTTATAATAGCACAAGCAAGGAAATTTAAAGTTGTACTCAATGGACTAATTCAAGCCGCACGGACTCAAGCGAATTCATGGTGGACCACTGACCATGACCCACATGAGCAACAAAGATTCATCAACATGATTCAAGTTCTAGAAGAATCTAGCCAAGGCTAAGCTCAAATTGACATGTTTAAGCATATTTCTTTTTGGGTTTGATTGTAAAGCTTGCATGCCATTTATTTTCCTTTTATTTGTTTTGACTTTTACTGGCGTGTATGGCTAATAACATAGCCATTTAAAGCTCCCCACTTTCTTATTCTATTTTAGGCATGTGAACAGCCAATTAAAGGGCTGATTGTCTTTTTTTCTATTAGGCAAGTAAGAGTTATTTCTTTACCAGATTTTAGCCTTAAATAAGAAAATTATTTTCAGAATTTTCCTTGTAATGGCCAGCCTATAAATAGGTTTCTAAGCAATGAAAAGAGGTAGATCATTATTCAATAAATTGTGAGATTATTTTCTCTGTGGTTCTTTGAAGAATTATTCGAACTTATTGGAATTTCCTGTGGCGTTTACCAACGACTTATCAAACGGTTTTCCACCACTATTTGTGGCATCTTCCTTATACCGAGGTTCTTGTTTCGCAATAAACAACAGGTCAATGTCATATATACCAAGGTTCTTGTTTGTCATAAACAATGGGTCAACATCTATCATTCAATTCTAAATGTAGAATGATCTTTGGTTCCTTTTTTTTGTTGTCGAATATTGTTCTTTTTGCAGGATTCGCATCAACTAGCCTAATGAATTCATGATTCACATCGATCATGAATCCTTGAAACACTTAAAGGGCCAACACAAGCTAAATAAAAGGCATGCACATTGCGGGGAGTTCATTGAGACGTTTCCATATGTCATCCGGTATAAGCAAGGTAAGGAGAATGTGGTCGCCGATGCACTTTCTTGCAAGTATGCATTACTCTCAACACTTGATGCAAAATCGCTTGGTTTTGAGCACATTAAAAATTTATACGCTGATGACCACAAATTTTGTGAGGAATACTAGGCTTGTGAGAAAACCACCTGTGGTAAGTTCTTTAGGCTTGATGGATTCCTATTTCAAGAGAATAAGTTTTGCATACCTAATCATTCCTTGAGGGAGTTGTTAGTGCAGGAATCTCATGGTGGGTAATTAATGGGACATTTTTTAGTTGCATAGACTTTAGCTATTTTGCAAGAACACTTCTAATGGCCTCACATGAAAAGAGATGTTGAGAGAATTTGTGGTAGATGTGTCACATGTAGGCAAGCTGAATCAAGAGTGAGGTCCAACAGTTTGTATACTCCTTTACCAATTTCCTAGTGAGCCTTGGATTGACATCTCAATGGACTTTGTGTTAGGATTGCCTTGGACTAAACATGGGAGAGATTCAATTTTTGTGGTTGTGGATAAATTTTCTAAGATGGCACACTTTATTCCATGTCACAAAATGAATGATGCCTCGCATGTTGTTGATTTGTTCTTTGAAGAGATTGTGAGATTACATGGCATGCCTAGAACAATTGTTTTGGATCGAGATGCTAATTTCTTGAGATATTTTTGGAAGACTTTGTGGTGTAAGCTAGGTACTAAGCTATTGTTTTCTATTACTTGAAAGATAAGCTGATGGTAAAACTGAAGTAGTAAATAGGACCGTGTCTACTTTATTGAGTGCAATCATTAAAAAGAACATCAAAAACATGAGAAAAATGTTTACTACATGTTGCGTTTGCTTATAACAGATATGTTCATTCAACTACTAAATTTTCACCATTTGAAATTGTGTATGGATTTAATCCTTTAACTCCATTGGATTTATCTCCTTTACCTTTTACTGAGCATGTTAATGTAGATGGCAAGAAGAAAGCTGACTTTGTCAAGCAAATTCATGAGAAAGCATGACTCAACATTGAGTGAAGAACGCAGCAGTATGCAAAACAAGCCAACAAGAAGCATCACAAGCTACTTTTTGAACCCGGAGATTAGGTTTGGCTGCATATGAGAGAAAAGAGATTTCTAGCGCAAAGAAGTTCAAAATTGCCTCCAAGAGAAGATGGACCTTTCCAAGTCATAGAGCGCATCAATGACAATGCTTACAAGATAGATTTACCTGTTGAGTACAATGTAAGTGCAACTTTTAATGTCACTGATCTGAGTCCTTTTGATGTAGGTGATGATTTGAGGGCAAATCCTTTTCAAAAGGAGGGATTCAGTATGCAAATCATAGCACAACTAGTTCAAGTCCAAATGGGCCGGTTACGAGACCACGAGCGAGGAAGTTTAAAACTGTACTCAACGGACTGATTCAAGAGGCATGGACTCAAGAAAATTCGTGGAGGCACATTGAACATGACCCACATGAGAAATAAAGATTCATCAACATTATTCAAGTTCTAGAAGAATTTGGCCAAGGCTAATCTTAAATTAACATGTTTAAGAATACTCCTTTTTGGGTCTAATTGTAAGGCTGCTTGCATGCCATTTTTTTTCATTTTATTTGTTTTCACTTTTTTGGGCGCAATGGCTGATAACACAGCCATTTAAAGTTCCCCACTTTCCTTTTCTATTTTAGGCATGTGATCAATCGGCCAATTAAAGGGCTGATTGTCTTTTTTCTTTTAGGCAAGTGAGAGTTTTTTCTTTACCAGATTTTAGCCCTAATTAGGCTATTTTAGGAATTTTCCTTGTAATGCTAGCTTTTTAAATAGGCGTCTAAGAAATGAAATAAGGCAGATAATTATTCAGTAAATTGTGAGAGTATTTTCTTGAGTTCTTTGAAGAGTTATACGAACTTATTAGGATTTCCCGTGGCATTCACCAATGACTTATCAAATAGTTTTCCACCACCGTTTGTGGCATCTTCCTTATACCAAGGTTCTTGTTTCGCAATAAACAACGGGTTTAGGTCATATATACAAGGTTCTTATTTGTCGTAAACAACAAGTCGAGGTCTATCATTCAATTCTGAACATAGAATGATCTTGGGTTCTTTTCCATTGTCAAATCTTGTTATTTTGCCTGGATTCGCATCAGCTCTGATACCAAATGAATCAAACCTCAATCGAAACGCGTTCAGACCCAACAATCAATATTGGAATGCTTGCCCAAGAAAGCTAAAATTAAGATTTTTGATAGGAAACTCCGACCCAACGTTTATAAATGAAACGTGAACCTAAAGTATAAAGTAGTAAACCCCGACCCAATGATTATAACTTGATCATGAACCGAAGGTACAAAATTTGAATGCCACAAGGATGAATCCTTGATAAGTTCGTACATTC
>NC_080417.1:70259073-70261573 GCF_029873635.1 Malania oleifera | reverse complement strand
ACAACAATTTGAATGCATGAATGTGGTGTTTAATGAGATTTGATATCGGACGGATAGGCAATAAAGGCATGCGCACGTCGATGATTCTGATGACAACCATGAGGACGAGTTTGAAGATGAAGATGATCAAACTTCATTGTACGGTGAGGGTAGGTTTGTACCAATGGGAGAAAGGCATGGTAGAGGTTTCCAAAGAGATCTAAAATGGTGAGATGGGATTGACAGGAACCTAAGAAACATCAAAATTAAGATACCATCGTTCCAAGGCAAAAATGATCTTGAAGCATACTTGGAATGGGAGAAGAAGGTGGAGTTGATTTTTGAGTGCCGCAACTACTCTGAGGAGGAAAAGGTAAAACTCACTGTCATTGAGTTTACTGACTATGTTATTATATGGTGGGATCAACTTGTGATGAACAAGAGGAGCAACCCTGAGAGGTCTATTGAGACGTGGGGGGGAAATGAAGGCCATCATGAGGAGGCAGTTTGTCCCTAGTCACTACTATAGGGACTTGTATCAGAAATTACCTTACTCAAGGCTATAGGAGTGTGGATGACTTACTACAAGGAGATGGAAATCATCATAATTCGATCATTTCAAAATTCGGGCTCCTCTACTTCATGGAGGTCAAATTGGAGGAAAGACTAAGGAGCTATTTTAAAGGCCAAAACCGAACTACCAAAAAGGAGAGACGAAGTCCCCAATGTCAACAAAGGTAAAACAAAATCCAAAACTCGTAATCGTGCTATTAAGTGTTTTTTTTTTTTTTTTTTTTTGGGATTAGGTCACATAACTTCATAATTTCCAAATAAGGGACCATAATAGCATGTGTTAATGGAGAGGTGGAAACTGAAAGCGAGAGCGATGATGAAAAATGCCACTGCCTGAGGACACTTGTGATGATGATGTGGAGTATCTGATGGAGGGTGAGTCACTTGTGGCTAGGCGTGCTTTAAGTGCCCAAGTCAAAGAGGATGACATGGAACAACAAAGGGAGAACATTTTTCATACTAGATGCCACGTCAACAACAAGGTATATGATCATTGATGGGGGAAGTTGCACTAATGGGGCTAGCACTGCTTTAGTTGAAAAATTGAATTTACCTACCTTGAAACACTTGAGATGGAGAAAGCGCATCTAGAAGTCGAACTTCGGGTGTGCTCTATGGCGCAATAGCTGCAAGAGGATGTCTAGAGGAACAAAGTAGTGAAGCAGTGGCTTGAAGAAATCATGCGCTAGAAAGCGGAGATGGAATAAATGTTCCACCAATGTCAAGGAGATGCTAGTGGTGACTCCTCCTCTCATACTAATATGTGTAAGTGTTTGTATGTGTATGACTATATATAAATGTGGTTAGGTGCTTAATAAAGTTTGCATGTGGGTGCTTACAGGTATTGGCATGTGTATATGCATGCAGGTGTAAGTGAGTGTGTTCTTTTTCTATTAGCATGCCTTGCTAGCAAGCGTAGGGAACATATACATGGTTAGCATGCTTCTTTGAGAATGAGTGTGCATGAATATTTTTTCATGCATGTGTGAATATATGTATGTGTGTGTGAGTATGCATGTATATGTAGGTGTATATGTATATGTATATGTATATGTATGCATGTACTTGGGTTGGTATAAATATGAATACTCATTTCTATATGTGTGTGCATTTGTGTGTGTGTGTGTGTGTGTATGGGAGGGGTAACTCCTGCTTCAAAAGAGCCAATGGTTCTAAAGTTTGAACTGTATGACCTAAAAACAAGTCAAAATGGGGTTTCAAAGGCCCAAAACATGAAATATGCATGTTTTTATCATAATCCAACTATTGCCACCATAGTCGTAAGTAAAATGACTCATAGGAACTAAACTTGCATCAAATGTGTCAATAGTTCTCATGTATGATCTAGAAAACAAGTCAAAAATGGGGTTTAAGGTGCCCAAAATATGCTTCAAGTCAACAAGCTACTAGTTTTGTTGCAAACAAACCAATAGTTCACAAGTTTAAACCATAGGACCTACAAAACAAGTCAAAATTTGGGTTCCAATTGCTGAAACCTTGAAATGGATATGTTTTTTTTTTTTTTTTGTCACAAATCAACTACCACCACCATACGCGCAAGTAGAATGACTAGTGCAAACTAAAGCTGTATGAAACATGATCCAAACCGAGTGGGGTTGGTCCCTAAATGTCTGTGACATTGAGCTAGAAGTGTTAGAGCTGACTGATGTGAACATTAATCAACACGCATTGAGACCCAACAACCAATATTGGAATGCTTGCCCAAGAAATCTAAAATTCAGATTTTTGATAGGAAACTCCAACCCAACATTTATAAATAAAATGTGAACCGAAAGTATAAAGTTACAAACCAAGACCTAATGATTATAACAAAATCATGAACCGAAGGTATAAAATTTGAACGCCATAAGGAAAAATCCTTGATAAGTTTGCAAGTTCTGTAAAGAACCAAAAGAAGAAACAAATCCTCACTTTTTCTTGATTTCTA
>NC_080417.1:70244073-70254073 GCF_029873635.1 Malania oleifera | reverse complement strand
TCAAGCTTACCTTCTTCATCTATCTAAATCATTTGTAAGTGTATTGAGTATTATTGCTTAGAGGTTTGCTCTCATTGTTTAGAGTGTTTGAATCGATTTTTCTCTCGAGAGCATAACCTAAGTTTTCTTAGGAGGCTTTGCTAATAAGCCTACTTTAAGAAGACTTGTGGTAAACTTCTGAGTGTTGCATTATCATTGCAATATCTATGGAAGTTTGTATTTGTTTTGATTTGCAAGAACATATTTCAAGCTTACTCAAATATCTTGTGGAATTTATTGAACAATTTGTGAAAAGATATTTGTGCTTGTTACACTAATCTTTGTGGTATTATTTGTACAAGTATATTTATCATTTTCTGAAAACAAAGATTATCTATTTTGCAATCCAAGCATATACACATTCGTATGATTGACACTTTCTATTAATTGATAATGTTGAGACTTGTTTGATACTCTGTGTGAACACGCTTGACTGAATATTTTGAAGTACACAGATTATTATTATTGACACTCTCACGTACTTGCTACACTGATAGAAAACATTATTGAGAGTTGACATATTTAGACCATACAGAGCTTACATTATTAAATCATCTGTGGTGTTTTGTGTTTGTGCGCATTTGTGGTACAAATTCACTTTACGTGAAAGCACTCTTGTATTGTACCTTTGATTGTATATCTGAGAGATTCCAGGCGTGGCCTGAGGGGGCGGTAATCCAACCCGATAAGGATTGGTGTAAAGGTTGAGGTCAGCCCTGTGGTAATTTGACCTAGTTTGTATAGGTGCCGCTCCAGCCGTTTAAGTGAGCAAGGTATTGTGATAATCCTTGTGCTGGTTAGCCAAGGCGGGGACGTAGGCAGTTGGCCGAACCTCGATAACATATTTGCGTGTCATTCTCTCTTTACTACTTTCTGGTGCTTGTATGGTTGTTTAAATTTCTTTATTTAATTTCTGGTATATTTACATTATTTGCACTAGATTCACCCTAGGCTTGTGAACATACTGCTGCTAGGAGGAATATTTAGGAGATAAAATTTAAAAATACCAATTCACCCCCCTCTTGGGATCACGGTAAAGCTAACAATTGGTATCAAAGCCACGTAGCATAGACTAATTGTTATTTTGCACAAAGATCACATATAGATCATAGCTCCGTGACCCCTTTCCCTGAGGGACCATCTTCCACACGACTTCCTGTTTTCAACGGTGTTGATTACACCTTCTGGAAACAGAGGATGCACGTCTACCTTCAGAATACTGAATAAAGGTGTGGAGGATTGTCTCTAAGGGAAACTATGTTTCTATGAGAATTGAGGGTGCAGCTAGGGTTCCTAAGACTGAGGATGAATATAATGATGATGATATGAAAGCTGTTAGTCTAAATGCCACTGTCATGAATATTTTATATTGTAGTCTCGATGTAAATGAATTTAACAGGATTATGGCTTGTTCAACTACAAAAGAAATATGGGATAAATTAGAGGTCACATATGAGGGTACTAGAGATGTGAAAGACAGTAGAATAGATATGTTGACCAGTGAGTATGAGGCTTTTAGGATGAATGTAGGTGAGTCCATTCAGAGAATATACACTAGATTCACACACATCATAAACTCACTGCATGCATTAGGAAAGACCTATCCCACATATGAGATGATCAGGAAGATTCTTAGAGGCTTACCTTTTGTTTGGGAAGCTAAGGCTACGGCCATTGCTGAGGGTAGAGACCTTAAGGCCATGAGCTTAGACGAACTGATAGGCTTTTTGATTACTTTTGAACTGTCCATAAATGAAAGACTTATTGAGCATAATAGGCTAAGAAGGTGACTGCACTAAAAGCATCAAATGACACATCTAGTGAGGTTAGTGAGTCTGACACTGATGAGGAAATGGCAATGCTAATCAAAAGGTTTAGTAGATTTTTCAGAAAGAACAGGAAGCCGTTTAAAAAATATAGAGACTCCACTAATGAAAAGGGGGAGTCCAGTAAAAGAAAGGAAAAATCAAATGCTCCTACATGCTACAACTGCAACAAAGTGGGGCACATCAAACCTGACTGCCCATTACTGAAAAATGAGGCTAAGAAAAAGAAGAGAGCTACGAAGGCTGGGACTTCATGGGACCAATTCAGCAGCAACGACTCGGATTCAAATCATAGTGACATGGAGGTCGCTAATCTGTGCTTAATGGCACACGGGGATGAGGTATCGTCTTCTAGTTCATCATCTTCTTATTATTCATCAGATGATTGTGATTCTGACAGCATGCCTACATTTAGAGAATTGCAATTTGAATATATTCGTGTTTCAAAATTGCTAGGCAAAATGACCAAAGAGAGAAATGATTTGAAAAAGAAATGTGAAAATTGGTCAAAATTGTTTAACATGGCAAAAACCTCTCATGCATCTATTTTAAAAGAAAAAGATACCACTATTGCTGAGCTTGAGAATAAATTGGAGGATAGCTCCAAAATCAATTTTAAATTCACAAAGGGCAAAGAAAATTTTGAAAAATTACTTGGTGCTCAAAGAAATTCTTTAAGTAAAGAGGGTCTTGGTTTTAATGGCATCGAAAATGTTAGACGACCTAATCTTTACTTAGGATATTTTACACGTGATTCAAAATCTCATATCCCTCCTAAAGAACCTAAGTGTAGATTGAAATGTTTTAAATGCAAACAGATTGATCACATTCAATTTGATTGTCCACTTAAGAATAAGCATGCTAAAATTAGGAAGGTATGGGTAGTTAAGGGAGATCCTGCCACTAACCTCCATGGACCCAATAAAATTTGGGGACCAACATCAGTCACTTAGCTTATTTTGCAGGTATGCCTAAGATCATCCTCATCCAAGGACCGGTGGTATTTAGATAGTGGGTGCTCATGGCACATGACCGGTGACAAGGGAAAATTCAGTTCAATTGTTCCCAAGGATGGAGGCTATGTGACATTTGGTGACAATGCCAAAGGATGCATCATTGGGGTAGGTAAGGTTGGTAAGGATTCCTCTCCTACTATTGACAATGTTCTTTTGGTCGATGGACTGAAACATAATCTACTTAGCATAAGTCAATTGTGTGATATAAGATATAAAGTATCATTTGAAAAGGACAAATGCATAGTAGAAAATAAAATGGACCACAAAGTGCTTTTTACTGCTGAGAGACATGAAAATGTTTATACTACATCACTTGATAATTTAGCTTCACAACAAGTAACATGTTTTTCTGCCATAAATGAAGCTAGTTGGTTGTGGCATAGGCGTTTGGGGCATGCTAGCATGGATTTACTGTCTAAACTTGTTAGAAAAGAATTGGTTAAAGGTTTGCCTAAAATGTCTTTTGTAAAGGACAAAATTTGTGATGCATGTCAAATGGGTAAGAAAACAAAATCTAGTTTTAAGAAAAAGAAATTCATACCTACTACTAGACCATTGGAGATGCTTCACCTAGATTTATTTGGGCCTAATTCTGTGCAAAGTCTTGGTGGTAAATCTTATGCTTTTGTAATTGTGGATGATTTTTCTATATTCACATGGGTGTTATTTCTTGCACATAAAAATGAATCATGTGAACATTTCACCAAACTTTGCAGGAGAATTCAGAATGAAAAAGGATATAAAATCACTCATATAAGAAGTGATAGAGGCACGGAATTCAAAAATGAAAGCATAGAAAAATATTGTGACTTAGAGGGCATATCACATAATTTTTCTGCACCTAGGATACCTCAACAAAATGGTGTAGTTGAAAGAAAGAATAGGTCACTACAAGAAATGGGAAGAACTATGTTGAATGAGCATAATTTACCTAAATATTTTTGGGCCGTGGCTATTAATACTGCATGCTATGTTATGAATAGGGTGTTAATTAGACCATCAATTAATAAAACCCCTTATGAATTGTGGAACAATCATAAGCCTAATATTTCTTATTTTCATGTGTTTGGTTGTAAATGCTTTGTGCTTTGAGATAATGAGCATCTAGGAAAATTTGACTCTAAATCTGATGAAGGCATCTTCCTAGGTTATGCACTTAATAGTAAAGCATACAGGGTTTTCAATAAAAGAACTTTAACTATGATTGAATCCATTCATGTTGTGTTTGATGAGTCTAATCCATTTTCTAATAAAGATGATGAAGATGATATTGACATTAGAAAATGCTTAGATAAAATGTCCATTGAAAATAATGCAAGTGAAAATCAAGAAGAAAACGAAAAATCACTTGAAGATAATGAAAATGGAAATCAAGAGTTGCCTAGAGATTGGAAATACATTAGAAGTCATCCTAAAGATCAAATCATAGGCGAACCATCCCGTGGAGTAGCCACAAGATCATTATTTAGAAATATAGTAAATCACTCCGCTTTCTTATCCCAAGAAGAACCTAAAAATATTAAAGAAGCCATAGAAGATGAATCTTGGGTAATGTCCATGCAAGAAGAACTTAATCAATTTGAAAGAAGCAAAGTATGGACCTTAGTTCCTAGGCCAAATGAGCACACCATCATTGGAACTAAATGGGTATATAGAAATAAGAAAGATGAAAATGGGATAGTAACTAGGAATAAAGCTAGATTAGTTGCCCAAGGGTATAACCAACAGGAAGGGATTGACTTTGATGAAACATATGCTCCTGTTGCTAGATTAGAAGCCATTCGTATGCTACTTGCCTTTGCCACTTTTAAAAATTTTAAATTGTTTCAAATGGATGTTAAAAGCGCTTTTCTAAATGGCTATATTAATGAAGAAGTATATGTAGAACAACCACCTGGTTTTGAGAGTCATAAATATCCCGATCATGTTTACCGATTGTCTAAAGCCTTGTATGGATTGAAACAAGCTCCTAGAGCTTGGTATGAGAGGCTTAGTAGCTTTCTACTAGAAAATGGGTTTACCCGTGGTAAAATTGACACTACACTCTTCATCAAGTCCAAAAATGATGATATGCTCCTTGTTCAAATCTATGTGGATGATATCATTTTTGGAGCAACCAATGATGAGTTGTGTAATGAGTTTGCCAAATGCATGCAAAGTGAGTTTGAAATGAGCATGATGGGTGAACTTAGTTTCTTCTTAGGTCTACAAATTAAGCAAGCTAATCATGGAACTTTCATATGCCAATCTAAATACATTAGGGACTTGCTAAAGAAATTTAATATGGAAGATTGTAAAATTCTTGGCACACCTATGAATTCTTCCATAAAGCTTGATAAAGATGAGCAAGGGATCCCTGTTGATGTAAAATTATATCGTGGCATGATTGGAAGTCTCCTATATCTCACTGCTAGTAGACCTGATATTATGTTTAGTGTGTGCATATGTGCTAGATTTCAGGCTGACCCTAAGGAATCTCATCTGAAAGCTGTTAAATGAATCCTTAGGTATCTAGTTGGAACTATAGAGTTAGGACTCTGGTACCCTAAGCATACTACCTTTGAGATTGCTAGTTACACTGATGCTGACTTTGCCGGTAGTAAGGTTGATAGAAAGAGCATTAGCGGCACTTGTCATTACTTAGGACAATCTCTTGTATCTTGGTTCTCCAAGAAACAAAACTCAGTTGCCTTATCCACCGCCGAAGCTGAATATATTGCGGCTGGAAGTTGTTGTGCCCAAACTCTTTACATGAAACAACAACTTGTGGATTTTGGATTGCACTACGAAACAATACCGATTAAATGTGACAATACTAGTGCAATCAACATCTCTAAAAATCCTATCTCACATTCACGAACTAAACACATTGAGATTAGACATCATTTTCTTCATGATCATGTGCAAAAAGGAGATGTGGCTCTTGAGTTTGTATGCACAAATGAGCAGTGGTCCGATATATTCACTAAGCCACTACCTGAGAATAGATTCATACAAATTAGACGTGAGTTAGGCTTAATGCATAGTATAGAAGCTTCATAAACTAAAATTTTTAATAACTTGCATGAATTTAGGGGGAGCTCCTTTATGAAAATTTTCCAAATCTAAGCAACTAGTTCCATTATTGACTTATCTTTTTGCTTGAGATAGTGTGAAAGTTGGTTGTTGATTGTGTGCATATGTCATACGTTCATTTATTGCATGTTCATATTGACTATTATCTATGATTGCATCATTTGTCCAACTCATGGTCATTTTGTCAGTTTATTTGTTGTGTTGGACCATACTGAACTGTTTGAGTAGTTGTGGAAAAACTGTTAGGAAATATAAACTCAAACAGGTTACACTTATACAGGTTTACTTTTGGAAATTCCTATTTACAAACAGCACTCTGCCGAAATTTTTCAAAATCCCTTTCTAAAATTATTCTTGTATAACCTTTAATTCCGATGACCCTTTTTGCTGTTGCCAAAAGGGGGAGATGGAAAGAGAGGCAAATTGGATGCATCTTGTGAGGGGGAGCCTTCGGCTTAACCCTAAAGTTTTTGCCAATCGGGTTTGTCATCGTCAAAAAGGGGGAGAATGTTGACCTTATAGGTCACACCCTGGTTTTGATAATGACAAATACAATTGTATTTAATAAATATCTAGTTCATGTGCAGGTTCACATTAGCATATCTTCAGTGGCACGTTAAAGCTCAAAGCTTGAAGACAATTTCATACTCTTAATTGTAATACTTTTCAGTGAAATCGGTCTGTAATAGTAATTAGGGTTCTTCGGTTTGTAATAAGCACACACATCACATGTATGATTTACTTTGTAAGCTCAAACCGAACCATGAATGAGATAGGACCTTAGGGTGCCCTTGGGTCGACCGACACCGAATTTTTTCGGTGCTTTCAAAATTGGACCCCAAGTGACCTTAGGAGACACACACATTCACATATATTTGTTAGGCACTTGAATAGGAATTGTTTGGGTCGATACGGGACCGAAATGCACACTTGGTGCACTTTCGGTCGACCGGCCAATTCAGTTTAATTTGGCCCGATCGACCAAACTGGCCCTGGGTCAACAATTTGACCAAGGCCCGGTCGACCAAGACCATGAAGTTCATTTGACCCCAGTCGACCGAACCACCTGGAAGTCAACTTTTTGACCTCCCGGTCGACCGAGCACTTTTGTACTCCAATTACCTGGTCGACCGAAGGGTCTTGGGAGAACTCCCAACGGTATGGTCGACCGAGCCCTTCAGTTCAAAATAGCCCCGGTCGACCGAACCTCAGAATTTTGGAAAATCGCCTTCCTCGGTCGACCGGCCACTCAGTCCAAAATAGCCCTGGTCGACCGAGCCATTTGAGTCCTGGCAGACCGAACCATTTCTGGTCGACCGGACCTCTCGAGTTGGTCCTATTTTTACCGCGGTTAATAATTTTTTAAACAGGGTTAAATTATTTTAAATGTCATTAATCTTTTCTAACAATCCCTAATAGGTCCCCAACGGTCAAAATTGTCAGTATGTCTATATATACTCCTTCATTTGGTGGATTAAGCACTGATTAGCAAAAAGATTAAGAAAATTTCTCTCAAGCCAAAATACTTATTTTTGCTTCTCATTACTCATACTCCTTTTGAAACCTAGTCAAGCTTACCTTCTTCATCTATCTAAATCATTTGTAAGTGTATTGAGTATTATTGCTTAGAGGTTTGCTCTCATTGTTTAGAGTGTTTGAATCGATTTTTCTCTTGAGAGCATAACCTAAGTTTTCTTAGGAGGCTTTGCTAATAAGCCTACTCTAAGAAGACTTGTGGTAAACTTCTGAGTGTTGCATTATCATTGCAATATCTTTGGAAGTTTGTATTTGTTTTGATTTGCAAGAAAATATTTCAAGCTTACTCAAATATCTTGTGGAATTTATTGAACAATTTGTGAAAAGATATTTGTGCTTGTTACACTAATCTTTGTGGTATTATTTGTACAAGTATATATATCATTTTCCAAAAACAAAGATTATCTATTTTTCAATCCAAGCATATTCACATTCGTATGATTGACACATTTTATTGATTGATAATGTTGAGGCTTGTTTGATACTCTGTGTGAACACGCTTGACTGAATATTTTGAAGTACACAGATTATTATTATTGACACTCTCACGTACTTGCTACACTGATAGAAAACATTGTTGAGAGTTGACATATTTAGACCACACAGAGCTTACATTATTAAATCACCTGTGGTGTTTTGTGTTTGTGCGCATTTGTGGTACAATTTCGCTTTTCGTGAAAGCACTCTTGTATTGTACCTTTGATTGTATATTTGAGAGATTCCAGGCATGGCCTGAGGGGGCAGTAATCCAGCCCGGTAAGGATTGGTGTAATGGTTGAGGTCAGCCCTATGGTAATTTGACCTGGTTTGTATAGGTGCCGCTCCACCCATTTAAGTGAGCAAGGTATTGTGATAATCCTTGTGCTGGTTAGCCAAGGCGGGGCCATAGGCAGTTGGCCGAACCTCGATAACATATCTGCGTGTCATCCTCTTTTTACTGCTTTCTAGTGCTTGTATGGTTGTTTAAACTACTTTATTTAATTTCTGGTATATTTACATTATTTGCACTAGATTGACCCTAGGCTTGTGAACATACTGTTGCTAGGAGGAATACTTAGGAGATAAAATTTAAAAATACCAATTCACCCCCCCTATTGGGATCACGGTAAAGCTAACAAGGTTTACTATCCTTTTATCTTTTATTTCTTGTTATCATTCTATCTTATTTCATTCGTGTTCATTATTCATTGTTCTTATTTTGTGGCGTGTACTAAGTTAGGAAAAAAATGTTAGAAAAAAAAAAGGAAAAAAAAAAGGCGACAGTGAAAAAAGAAAAGAAAGCAAAAAAAAAAAAAATGTTGAAGCAACAGATATATCATTTGGTACTTATGAATTTTTTTTTTCTCTTGAATCGTGACTTTTGTATTTTCATTTCTCTCAAAAAATCTGGTTTTTGTCCTCTCCCTTTGATTCGTTGTTTCTATAATATTTTTATTACCGTCAGTATTAGTTTAAATTCTACAAGTTGAATTTCTTGATCACGTTTATTAATTCAAAAAAGAGTTGAAAAGGGGAAACTACGAGTGGAAAAAGGCAAGAGAGTGTGAGACTAATGGCGGGAAAAAGCCAATTTAAGAGTGAAACATGAGTGTGAGGGACATAATTTGAGTGCAAACACGTAAGGGAGTGTTGTGAGGAATTATTTCTAAAATTTTTTTTCTATAGTTTCAAAAATATGTCTTCCAGGGGTGACATATCAAACAAAGAAGGAAGGGACGAGTCGTCTCTCATGTTGCAAGCTATACAACAACAATTTGAATGCATGAATGTGGTGTTTAATGAGATTCTAGATCGTATGGATAGGCAAGACACTGTTATTGCTACTTGGCACGAAGGGCGTCCCCAAAGAGTCTCTAATGCTAGAAGATAAGAAAGGCGTATGCACGTCAATGATTCTATTGGCAACCATGAGGATGAGTTTTAAGATGAAGAGGATCAAGCTTCATTGAATGATGAGGACAAGCTTGTGCCAATGGGAGAAAGGCGTGGAAGAGGTTTCCAACAGAAACCTAGGATCAAAATGAAGATACCATCGTTCCAAGGAAAAAACGATCATGGAGCATACTTGGAATGGGAGAAGAAAGTGGAGTTGATTTTTGAGTGCCACAACTACTCCGAGGAGAAAAAGGTAAAACTTTTTGTCATTGAATTTACTGACTATGCTATTATATGGTGGGATCAACATGAGACAACCAGGAGAAGAAACCATGAGAGGTCTATTAAGACGTGGGAGGAAATGAAGGCCATCATAAGGAGGCGGTTTGTCCCTAGTCACTACTATAGGGACTTGTATAAAAAATTATTGTCTTACGCAAGGCTACAGGGGCGTGGATGACTACTACAAGGATATGGAAATCACCATGATTTGGGCTAATGTAGAGGAGGGTAGGGAAGCTACCATGGCAAAATTTTTGAATGGGCTGATTTGGGACATTGCCAATGTGGTGGAATTGCAACGTTATATGGAGTTGGAGGACATGGTGCACATGGCAATAAAGGTGGAACAAC
>NC_080417.1:70014073-70239073 GCF_029873635.1 Malania oleifera | reverse complement strand
TGATACCAAATGATGCGAACCTCAATTGACACGTGTTTAGAATACAAACAAACTTAACAAACATAGATTTAAGCACTCAGGTGTCCAAGTTGGGCATACGAGATCCAAATTGATTGTGGCTGATATGTCCATGACATTGAGTTGGAATGTCAGAGCCGAAAGTACCCAAAAACTCCTCCTCGGTTGAAAATTATGCGCGTAGAAGCTAACCAAGTAAACTTAGTTGATTTGAAGCACTCAAGTGTCCAAGTTAGGAATACAAGGTCCAAATCGAGTGGGGTCAATCTCGACACTTCTGTAATATTGAGTTGGACATGCTAGAGCTGAAGGTACCCAAAAACACCTCCCCATTTGAAAATTATGTGCTTAGAAGCGAACTTAGTAAAGTTAATTGATTTTAAGCACTTAGGTGTTCAAGTCGGGCATATGAGATCCAAACCAAGTTGGGTTAGCCTAGAAATATGCGTGACATTGAGCTAAATGTACCAGAGATGACATTCCCCAAAAACTCCTCCCCGTTGAAAATTACACACTTAGACTAATACAAATCCAAAGATGTGAATCTTGCCAAAATAACGAGATCCGACAACGAAAAGGAACACAAGATTGTTCTTTGTTCATAATTGAATGATAGAACTTAACCCATTGTTTATGACAAACAAGAACCTTGGTATATTGAATTTAACCTGTTGTTTATTGCGAAACAAGAACCTTAGTATAAGGAAGATGCCACAAATGGTGGTTGAAAAACCGTTTGATAAGTCGTTGGTGAACGCCATGGGAAATCCCGTACCAAGTTTCTTATTTGTTGTAAACAATGGGTCTAGGTCTATCATTCAATTCTGAACGTAGAGCAATCTTGGATTCCTTTTCTTTGTTGGATCTTGTTATTTTGGTAGGATTCGCATTATTGGATTCACATCATAGAGGCAAACTTAGTAAACTTATATGATTTTAAGCACTCAGGTGTCCAAGTCGAGCATGCGAAGTCCAAACTGAGTGGGGTTAGTGCCAACACATCTATGACATTGACCTAGATGCCAGAGCTAATGGTGAACAAAACTCCTTTCCGAGAGCTTTTTACGCACTTAAAAGCAAAGTTATTCACAAACAAACTTTGCAAACTTAGTTGATTTAGGCACTCAGGTATCCAAGTGGGGCATATGAAATCCAAACTGAGTGGGGTCAATTCTGACACATCCGTGACATTGAGGTGGACGTATCAGAGCTGACATTACCCAAAAAATTATCCCTAAAAGCTTTATATATACTTAGAAGCAAAGTTAGAATACAAACAAACTTAGCAAACTTAGTTGATTTAAGCACTCAGGTGTCCAAGTTGGGCATGCGAGGTTCAAACCAAGTGAAACAATCCCGACACATCTATGACATTGAGTTGGACATATCAGAGCTGATGGTACTCAAAAGCTCCTCCCAGATTGAAAATTATGCGCTTAGAAGCGAAGTTAATAAACTTGATTGATTTTAAGCACTCAAGTGTCCAAGCGAACATACCAGTGGGGTCAGTCTCGACATGTCCGTGACATTGAGTTGGATGTGTTAGATGGTACCCAAAAACTCTTCTCTAGCTGAAAATTATGTGCTTAGAACCAAACTTAGTAAACTTACTTGATTTTAAGCACTCAGGTATCCAAGTTGGCATACAAGATCCAAACCAAGTGGGGTCAGTTCCGATAATTTTTTGTTTAACTAAGCCTAATCAATTTTACTATCAAATCATTTGTACTTATAGTACGTACGTATTAAAAAATTGTATACTAATTTTTTTTTTATAATTATTACTTTGTAGGGTCTGCGATCTGTCACAAGAAGATGAGGACGATGACGAGCACTAAATAACTATGCAGCTTTTTTTTTATTTTGTATTTTTTTTGTTATCTGAAAAGATCATGATGTTTCTAAGCAATTTTTATGTATATATTTCCGTTTTCATAACAATTAATGAATTTTTCATTAATTATGGTTCAATATTATGTGGGTATAAATTTATTTACAAGTCTTTGTAGGGACTAATGGGTGATTTAAAAAATATTAAATTATTTTGAACTTTTAGTGATGTTCTATAACCATCACAAAAAAGTTGATTCAGTGACTATTAGTGACGGTTCAGAAAACCATCACTAAAATTCATACTATTAGAGACGGTCCAGAAAATCATCACTAAAACATATACTATCAGTGATGGATTTCCAAACCATCACCGTCACCAATTGTGGATGTTAGTGATGACTAGTACAATTTTCAATGATGGTTTATCAAACCGTTACTAACAATATGACTTTTAATGACGGATTTCCAAACCTGACGTCAGTAATAGTATGTCTTTAGTGATGATTTTCAGTCGAGAAAATGTTCCAGTTACAGTGACGATCGTAGGCTTTTTGTGAAAGAATGGAATCGTCACTAAAACATATACTATTAGAAATGGGTTTCCAAACCGTCACTGTCACTAATAGTGGATGTTAGTGACAATTTTGAAATCATCACTAATAGTACAACTTTTAGTGACGGTTTTTCGAACCGTTACTAATAGTTTGTCTTTAGTGACGATTTTCAGTTGAGAAAATGTGCCCGTTATAGTAACGGTCGTAGGTTTTTTGTGACAGAATGGAATCATCACCATTATTAGTGACCATTTTAAAAATTTTCACTAATATTTAGTTGAGACCACCGTTATAGTCACCACTTTGTAGGCATATTATTAGTGACGATTTTAAATCGTCACTAAAAGCGTTCGTTTTTGTAGTGATCTAATGTATGAAACTTTGCTTGCTTCTAAGAGTAAGGATCAGGGAGGACATTTTGGGTATCGTCAGCTTCGGCACATATACTTCAATGTCACACACATGTTGGAACTAACCTCACTCAGTTTGGATTTCATATGCCCGATTTGGATGCTAGAGTTCGAAAATGAACTAAGTATCTAAGGTATGAAACTCTGTTTGCTTCTAAGCATCTACTTTTTAGTTGGGGAATATTTTTTGGGTTTTATTAGTTCTAGCACATCTACTTTAATGTCACATATGTATCAAAACTAACCCCACTCAATTTGGACCTCGTATGCCCAATTTGGAGACCTGAGCTCTGAAATGAGCTATGTAACTAAGGTATGAAATTTTGTTTGCTTCTAAGTGTCTAATTTTCAATCAAGGAGGAATTTTTGGGTACTGTAAGCTCTAGCACATCCAATTCAATGTTACGAATGTTTCAAAACTAACCCCACTTAATTTGGACCTCGTATGCCTGATTTAGACACCTGAGTTTCGAGAGTGATTGTGGCACTCAAAAATCAACTCCACTTTCCTCTCCCATTCCATGTTTAAAAATACTCCTTTTTGGGCCTGATTGTAAGTCTTGCATGCCATTTATTTTCCTTTTATTTGTTTTGACTTTTATAGGCATGTATGGCTAATAACACATCCTTTTAAAGCTCCCCCCTTTCCTTTTCTATTTTAGGCATGTGATCAGCCAATAAAACAACTAATTGTCTTTTTTTCTTTTAGGCAAGTAAGAGTTATTTCTTCATCAGATTTTAGCCCTAATTAGGTTAACTATTTTAGGAATTTTCCTTGTAATGACCAACCTTTTAAATAGGCGTCTAAGCAATGAAAAGAGGCAGATCATTATTCTGTAATTGTGAGAGTATTTTCTCTACGGTTCTTTGAAGAACTATACAAACTAATTGGGATTTCCCATGGCATTCACCAACGACTTATCAAACGATTTTTTTTCCACCACCGTTTGTGGTATCTTTCTTTTACCGAAGTTCTTTTTTTGCAATAAACAATAGGTTGAGGTCATATACACCAAGGTTCTTATTTGTCGTAAACAACGGGTCTATTTGTTGACTTTTTGAGTCCTATCTTGTTTTTTATAATGACAAATACAAGACATTTAATATCTATCAAGTTTGTGTGTAAGATTATACTAGCAAGATCATATTGATGGCATGTGACAACTTGAAGAAGAATGAAGACCTCGACATATTTACTTGTTGTATTTTCATAGTCGGGTTTGTAATATTTAAATTCAAAAAGGTCTGTAATAATTTTCATATCATTCATGTAGGACTATAAGCTCAAGACCTTAGAAAGACCTTAAGGATCAATCGACCGACGCCAGATTTTTTCGGCAAGCAAAATAACCTTAGAAAGACCTTAGGTCACAACACTTGCACCTAGGAAAGTCCCACTGTCACATATATTATCTAGGGAATCTTAATTTTAAATTGAACTTAAATGTGCAAAATCCTATGAATTCGAGCAACTGAATTTGGCAGTACATTTTGCCTCGATCGACCAAACGTTGGACTAAATCAATAAGTTGACTTGAGTTTGGGCGACCGAACCGAATTGGCTGTAGTGACTTTAGTCGACCGAACATATACTAAGACTTGGTTTAACTACTCATGCGCCTGAACTCTTACATTCAAAATACCCTCGGGTGACTGAATTGGCAAGTTTAGGCTACCGAACATACAAATGGGCAACCAAACCTTGAGCGTTTGGAAAATCGCCTAGTTCAACCAACCAAATGTATTTTTGGACACCTGAACATTGAAAAATGGTTTTTTGCATGTGTCTGTTTGGGCGACCAAACCTTGGGCTCGGTCAACCAAAAGTTTGGGGTGGGCTAATATTTACTAGGGGTTAAAAGAGGTAAATTAGGGTTAATTTCTTAAAACTCAATTGAAACAATTTGATAATTCCCCTAGTGTCCCCCAACGGTCATAATCTTTCCCTTCTTTATATATATGAGTTCATTTGCATGTTTAAGCAAGGATTAGGGATTTGGATTAGCCAAAAATCCTCTGTAGTTTTTAGAGCAATTTTTTCCTATACTAAGCCTATACTCTCACATACTATACCTTCTTGATAATCCAAGCCTTGTCAGAGTACCTAGAGTGATTATAATCCTTTCAATCTTGCTCAAAAACTCTCATTGCATTATTTGTTATTTGATTTTCATATTAAGAGTTAAGATTAAGTCTTTCCATTGATTTAGTCTAATAAATCTTGTGTGGGGAAAACTTTCAAGCTTGTGGGTCTTTGCATTCAAATTGTAAGGTACCTAAGGGTTTTATTTTGTGTGTGCAAAATATTTATCACAAGCTATTTTCAAATATCTCTTATGCTTGATCATTAAGAAAATATTCTTGAGATATTTTGATTGTTATTGGTTGAGGTCTTTGAAACCCTAGATTGTTATTGAGATATATTTTTATACAAAGTTTCAAAGATTAACTTATTGATACACTCTAGTGCTAGATTGAATATAGACATTATCTTGAGTGTTGATTGCACACATACATCACTGAGCTTATAGTTCTTACATTATTGGTGTGCATTGATTATACTGTGTTATATTGTAGTAGATATCTGCTTGAGTAGAAGCACTTTATTTGTATGCAAAATTATATTGATTGTTTTATTCCAGGCGTGGACCTGAAGAGGGAGACTAGCCTTGACGAATAGTTCCGGATTGGCTTAGATCCTGTTAGGAAAGTTAGGTGCACCATCCTGGTAAGGTGCGGTTGTAGGTTAAGGTCAATCCGGTTAGTTGACCTGGTTGTAAATGGTGCCGCTCCACCCGTTAAGTGAGTATTAGTGGAATTCTCAGGCTTGCGAGTTAGAGGTAAGGACATAGGCAGTATTGGCCGAACCCCAATAACATATCATGTGTGCACTTTACATTTACGCAATTTATTTAGTGCATGTGTATGTTATATTATGAATGTTGTGCATGATTTAATTTTTGCATCTTACATTTATCTGCGCATTTGGGTTTATGAGTATATAGATAGACCCTAGGTTAAGTATTACTACTGCTGATTTGGACATACCTAGGAATAAATTTTTAAATACCCAATTCACCCCCTCTTGGGAATACACCAAAGTCAACAATTGGTCTAAGAGCCTTGTGGCATTGACTTAAATGTTTTTGCTAAAAGATCAAGATGACTCACATTGGTGTATCCCCATTCATCGAGGGACGATCACTTTTCAGTCCTCCAGTGTTTTTTGAGGTTGTTTACTGATGCAAATCATAGCACTACTTCAAAGGAACTTGTCCAAGTGCCAATTGGGCCGATTACGAGAGCACGAGCGAGGAAATTTAAAGCTGCACTCAATGAACTAATTCAATAGGCATGGACTCAATAAAATTCATGCAGGCCCATCAAGTATGACCCACATGGGGAACAAGGATTCATTAACATGATTGAAGCTCTAGAAGAATCTGGCTAAGGCTAAACTTAAATTGGCATGTTTAAATGATGTAATAATGGTGTGCTATTCAAATATGGGATTTGACTCTTTGAATTTTGTGTTATATTTGTAATCATGTAAGATAACTTGTTTGCTTGCAAGGTCTTAGTAAGTTTTTGAATTGTTGAGCCTACCTTTGACTTTTGTGTTATATTTAATTTGTAATCTTGCAATAAGTCTAAGTAAGTTATTGAGAGTTGTTCAGCCTAATTTGTAATCTTGTAAGAAGTCTTAGTAAGTTGTTGAGAGTTGTTGAGAGTGGCTTGAAGTGTTTAATGCTTTAACTCTCAGGCTATGCCTATAAAAGCATTCTTATTGTAAGAACAAAGAGATTGTTCAGTAAATTGTGAGAGTATTTTCTCTGTGGTTCTTTGAAGAACTATTCGAACTTATCGAGATTTCCCGTGTCTTTCACCAATGACTTATCAAATGGTTTTCCACCACCGTTTGTGGTGTCTTCCTTATACCAAGGTTCTTGTTTCATAATAAATAACGGGTTGAGGTCATATATACCAAGGTTCTTGTTTTTCATAAACAACGGGTCGAGGTCTATCATTCAATTCTGAATGTAGAACGATCTTGGGTTCCTTTTTTTGTTGTCGGATCTCATTATTTTTTTGGTGGGAATTTACATCAATTACACCGCCTGGAAATTTAGAATGAGCATATTTATAAAAGCAAGGGACTAGAAGGCTTGAGACAATGATTGCTAAAGGTAGTGGTGCTAACATTTTTTAACATGATTTCAACTTAATTAATTCTAATGCCATGCATATGCTATCTTCTTTTTAGATTCTAACATCTTTCTTGAGATCATGGCATGTAGAAGTGCACAGGAATTCTGGGATGAACTTGAAAGAAAATATGGAGGATCCCGGGAGAATGAAACCACCACTCAGGAAGTGGTAAACGATAGGGTAATTGCCTAATCAGACATTGAGGTATATGATTCTATCTCTGCCTCTATTGATGATTCTTGTGCTAAATGTTGTGATGTACCGTATGCATGTAATGATTCTAATGAAAAATATTCCAATACATTGTGTGTTGAATCATCTGACAAACTTTGTGATAACTGAAAATGATTTATGTGATGTGTATTGTGAAAAATCTTGTGATGAATCATATGTTGAAGTTTTTAATGAAAGCATGCCCTTGAACAAAGAACTAGAATGTACTTTATTTAAAATGCATAAGTGATTACGTGCTAAAATTGTATAATTAGGCATCTTAATCCGGTCATTAGAGCTTCTATTTTTAATTAAATTTCTAATTATGTCCAATATTTTAACAAAGTGCCATATTTATGATTTGTGAGTTTTATGGAACAATTTATGAACTTTTGGGATTTTTTTATTGTAGGAAAATTCCTGGGAGCCAAAACCAGCACCAGTTCGTAAATTGTGCATAACTTTCTCGTCCAAACTCCGATTGAGATGATTCAAAATTTTATAGAAATCTAAGAAAGCGTTCTACAACTTTCATGTTTCAATCTTTGATAAATATGGGCTTTAATATGGTTGAAATTGGACTTGTTCGCTAGAGGACAGAAACTTAAAATGAAAGAAACAAAAAATAAAAATAAAAATAGACTTGAAGTGACCCGGGTCCCTTTTGTTTTATTTTGGAGCTGAAGACAGTATGGTTGAAGGGCTAAAAGGATGAAGGGCTGAAAGGCTGAAGGGCTGGAAGGATGGAAAGATAAAATAAAAAAATAAAAGAACCAAAGAGTGGAGCAGGCCATGCAAAGGCTAAGTGTAGCCATGTATGTGTGTGGGTTTTTGTTGGCTGGCACATTGGAAAGGAGTGGCTGGCAGTGGGCACATGAAGGGGAGTGAGGCTAGTAGTGTGGCAGAAAAGAAAAAGGGTGAAGCCAAAATAAAGGGGGAATAAGGAAGAAAAGAGGAGGCTAGAGGCTAGGTTTTTTTTGTAGAGGTCTCTCTTGCTTGCGCGCAGCAACAAAGAAGAAACACAGCAGCATAGCTGCTATGCTGAAGCTCCTCACAGCCTTCCATCTCCATTCCAACTCTCTTCTCTCTCCCTCTCTCATTCTCTCTCTTGTCCTTATATTTATTTACTTGTATTATGTTATTTTGATGTTATTTTAAATTTCTTATTGTCATCTAGTTGTAGTATTTTGGTTTAATGTCATTTTAAATTACTTTTCTGGAACTTCTTGTTTATTAATTTACTTCAATTTCATCTTGAGTTAACTTATTCTTAAATTTAGTTTAAAAATTCAACTGAGTTTATTTTTATTGTCAAATCCATAATTTTTTTTATTATCTTGGTTTCATTGTTAAGTTGAGTTATTTTATTGTTTCACTCCATCTTTAGTTTTCTTGTTATGTTAATTAATTAGTTGCTTAGACTTCAATGTCATTTTAGTATTTAATGGAACTTAATATTGTTAGGTTAATTTCATTTTGTTTAATCTTAGTTAATGTGGATTTAATATGTTTAAGTACTTGAGTGAATGTTAGATTTTGTTTAAGTGTGGTTCATTTTTGCTTAATATTTTATTTAGGTTGAATTCTGAAATTAGGCATAGCTTCCCAAGAGGGGGGGTGAATTGGATTCTTTTTTATTTTAATAATTTTTTAGCTTTTGCTTATGACACCAAGAGAAAACACAATTAATAATTGATAATTACACTTGAAAATACTGAAATTTAAATTCACAAGCCAATCAATGAAACCAAAGCAATTCAGCCATTCAACCAAGAATATTAGTACTTTTGTCAATTTCCCTGTAAATGTTTACCACCTTCTTTGAGTAACCTCTTCATATGCACTTCTCTTGAACAAGATTTCCGCAGATTAACCAACGTACTCCCTTTTGGGTTTCCGCAAATGGTTAATCAAAACGTACTTTCTAAATATCAAGAGTCTTTGTTTATGTCTAACTCTAAAACCTACAACCTGCACTTTAAATCACACAACAATAGCTAGTATAGAAAATAGGAAGTAAAGAAGAGAGAAGGACGCAAGGTTTTTTATGAGGTTTGGCTTCAACATAGCCTATGCCCTCGCCCTTGGCAAAACACCAAAGGGTTCCACTATAGAAGTTCCCTTACCAGGTGGAACAACGCCTATTTACAATCACTCCTTGGCCAAGGCTAGAGCCCGCCTTCTCCAAACAATGTACCCTTGTTTCGTCAACAATCCAACAACTTGGAATTGTCCAAAATCTACAAGAGAGATATCAAAAGGCTGGTGTACAAGAGATGCTCACACAAAGAGCAGATTAGTACAAATTGAAACTATGTACTTCAAAAGATAAATATCAAGAAAGAAATACACTTTTGAAGCTTAATAAGAATTTCACCAAATTCATTTTGTCCAGATGAGAAATCAGTAATCTTTCTTCAGGAATTGATGAGTAAGAATATCAGAATCACAGCACTTTCAGCTTGCAAGAGATTGATCAAGGTAAGACTTTGAGAGCAAGAGAGCTTGAGTGATTTTCGATGCTTTGTGTGTTTTTGATTTACAAAAACATGTATTTATAGGCTTCCAAAACAAGTTTCCTTGTTGCAAGTGTTTCCGTAAAGAGTTTCTCAAGTTGATAGAAAATTTGGAGCTCAAATGGCTATATTTTAAAATTTTAAATTTTAAAAAATTTTCTTGTTAAACAATGTTTAGATGTCTGAGGATTCGAGTTCAGACATCTGAAGTCTCTGAAACCCTTTAAAAATTGAACTGGACACAGGGTCAAATGTCTGAAGAGAGGGTTCAGACATCAGATGTGTAGGGTTCAAATGTCTGAAGTATCAAGTTCAAACGTCTGAACTGCTACTGCCTGTTTCTGTTTTGATCCATAAAATCTTCATACATCTACACTTATTCTTCAGACGTTTGAAGTAATTCTTTAGATGTCTAAACATGAAGTTCAGCCATCTGAAGTTACCAATTTAGTCATCTGAATTGAAAAGTTCAGTCATTTGATCTGCCAAGAACCTGTTTTAGAAAATATTTTTCTTTAAAACTGATTTGCTCTCTTATTCTGATTTTTACAAAACTTATTTTAAAAATCTTAAATAGGTCTTTAGGTCCTCATAATCTCTTGGAATAGCTTAAAAACATATTTCAAATGATATTTTAGCTTTTCAAATACTTACAAATTGTTTCCTAAGCCTTTATATGTCATGCTTGAATTCTTTCTCATTCGTTGCTCTTGAAGTTCTTTGAAAATTTGCTTGAGCTAACTTTATTTGCAAATGCCTTAGTTTCTCCTTGAATCATTTATTAGTTGACCCACACTTGATTCATACTTGATCTTTACTTGAATCACACTTGATCTTTACTTGAACCATACTTGATCTTTTCTTGAACGATACTTGATCTTTTCTTGAACCATAATTGATCCATATTTCCTGAAACACAAAAACTCAACTTTTCCAAGTTAAATAGTCCTTTGTTTTTTATCACCAAAACGAATTGAAAAACCCCTTTTAGGCCAAAAAATTCATTTTCATTTTTTTTTAGGTTTAGTTTATCGTTGTTAGGCCTTTGTTTAAGTTTAATTCACTTTTGTTTAGGCCCTTGTTTAGGTTCATTTAATTGTTGAATGCCTTTATAAGATTAATGTTTTAGGAGTTGGTCATTTTGCTTGTTGATTTGGTTATCATTTATTTGGATAGTTGAATGGATTGCACTAGGTTAGCTTAGTAGTTTACGTTATCTTCTTATTTTAGGTATTAATTTTCCAACAAACTTTCAAAAAATCCTAAGATTTCGAATCTGAACCATGTTCAGTGAGATTTGTTTTCTTATTTTCTTCTCCTATTTCACTCTAGTTTAGAACTAATATGCATTCCCCATGGAGATGATCTAGCTTATTTGGGCTAATTATTACACGACGTAACTCCTATACTTGGGGTAACCCTAGTGCTATTCATTTTTAGAAGTGAGTCAAGTTTTTGGCACCGTTGTCGGGGAAGTGCCAGAATTAGTTTTAATCTAGTGTTTCTCCATTTATTTTGATTTTTCTCATAATTTTAAAACACAAAAGAAAAAATATTATTTTCAAAATAAAACAAAAAAAAAAAAAAACAAGAAAAAATTTTTGATCATGCTTGACTGCTACTATGTTGGTGACTGTCTGCTGTTTGGGTTGATGTTTGATGCCTTGAGTTAGAGACGCTTCACATACACTATACAAACTGACACCTAATACAAGTAGTAGGTTTCCTGTTTCTGTTGTAAGTGAGGACACTGAAATTGTATGAGTGATTTTTTTAAGAGAATTTTGAGGAAACCATGGCTGAACATCCACCTGCACCACGCACTTTGAAAGAATTTTTGCAGCCTACACACACCACTACACCATCCTGTATTGCTTTGCCAATCAATCCTCCGAATTTCACCATTAAGCACGGTATGTTGTTAGTAATACCTCAGTTCCACGGGATAGGTTTTGAGAGTCCTTATTAGCATTTGACCGATTTTGAGTTAGAATGTACTACCTTCATTACTAGAGCAGGAACTGATGAATACATTAAGCTTCATTTATTTCCTTTTTCCTTGAAGGATAAAGCGAAGATTTGGTTTAATTCTTGAAGACCTAACTCTATTTCTGATTGGACTGACATGCAATGTGAGTTCTTACGTAATTTTTTTCCTTTTCAGAGAACCTAGTTCCTACAGGAGGAAATCAGTTAGTTTATGAAGAGAGGCGATGCGACTTTTCAGGCTTGTTGGGAAAGGTTCAAATAGCTGATTATTATTTGTCCGCATCATGGGTTTGAGTCTTGGAGGCTAGTAAATTATTTCTATACTTCCCTCACTCCTGATTGTAAGAAGTTTGTTCAGACTATGTGTAATGGGGAGTTCTTCAGCAAAGAACCAGATGAGGCACTAGTATTCTTTGATTACTTAGCTGAAAGTGCACAACAGTGGAATACACGATCTGATCAGGCACCAATGGCAGTGCAACCTCTCAGGGAAATTGGTGGTGGAGGTAGTTATGAGGTAAAGGAGGAAACTGATATATAGGCTTGTATTACTACATTAGCTAGGAGGGTAAAGGTTATGGAGTTAGAGAAAGTGAAAGCAGCGAAATTAGTTGAGGTGTGCTCTTTATGCACTGACTCTAGCCATAAGGCCCAGGGTTTTCCGATCATAACAATAGTGCAGGAGAGTAGGTCTGATCCGATTCAGTCAAAAAATTGGGTTAACAGAGCTCCCAATCAGCCCTTCTCAAACACTTACAATTCGGGATGGAGGAATCACCCAAATTTTTCATGGAGGAATGATCAAGCTCATCAATCTTCTTTACAGTTTCAGCAGCCTCCCTAGTCTTTTGCACCACAGTCTTAGCATCCGTATCAGCCACATCCGATTTCTCAGCACTACTCACCTCCAAGGTTTCCATTTAATATTGCACCTGTTCCACCAAAAAGGTCTCTTGAGGATACTCTTCAGCAGTTCATGCAAATTCAGGCCACAACTAACAATGAACTGCGAGGCACCATTAATAAGATCAGTACATAGTTAAGTACCTTAGAGAAGCGGAAATTTCCAATGCAGCCTCAACCTAATCCTTAGGTATACCAGCAGTAATAGCAGCTAGTGCATAATGTTTTAAGGGATTCCATTAAGACGAAAAAGGCTGTCATTACTTTGAGAAGTGGTAAGGAAGTCCCCCAACCCGAGATATCTACTAAGAGGCAAACAATTGCCCTAACACCAGAAGTTGCAGTTGAGGCAAATGAGGCCAAAGAAAAATCAGAGGAAGTACATCCAGAATTGAAGAAGTCAGTCGACATGGAGGCTGAGACTAGTAAGTAATACCGACCTGTGGTAACCTATCCTTAGAGGTTGACAGCTGGTCAGAAGAACAAATACCAAACTGAGATTCAAGAGATCTTCAAGTAGGTGAAGATCAATATCCCTTCCTTCGTATGTGAAATTTTTAAAGAACTTGTGCATAGTGATGAGGAAATTGAATGTAAAGAAGAAGGCTTTCTTGACAGAGTAGGTTAGTGCATTGATATTAAGTGAAACTCGTCAAAAACTTAGAGATCTTGGTTCTCCTACCATCTACATTATGATCGGTGAATCTCGCATTGGGAGAGCTCTACTTGATTTAGGGAGTAGTGTGAACTTGCTACCATTCTCGATATATAAGTAGCTAGGGTTAGGTGAGCTGAAGAAGACCTCTATTGTGCTACAATTGGCTGACAGATCAGTAAAGGTACCACGGGGTGTTATTGAGGTTGTATTGGTTCAAGTCGACAATTCTACTACCCGGTGGACTTTGTGGTTTTGGATATGCAACAGCCTATCTCTACCATTTCCCAGGCACCTATCATACTTGGACGCCCATTCCTTGCTACCTCTAATGCGTTGATCAATTTTCAAAGTAGACTACTAAAGCTCACATTCGGAAATATGACATTGGAGATTGAACGTGTTCAATGCTTGCAAGATACCTAGTTGTTGTGATGACTCTGAGGTACGTGCAGTTGATGTGATAGATGATTTTGATATTTCTGAGTTGTTATCAATGTTTGGTTCTAACAGTGCATTTGAGAATGACCCTCCCAAGTAGCCTGATATTTTTGATGAGATAGTTCCTTTATCTAAAGAGTTGACATAATCTGAGGGGCAGTGCACGGAGATAGATGGTTCCCCTCAGTTGTTAGATGCAGGTTATATGAATAGTTGGCATATGCCAACTTTTGAATCTTTTGACTTACCAGAAGTCATGAAGTCATCAGAAGAAGAAGTCCCTACACTTGAGTTGAAGCCACTACCTGAGGACTTGAAATATGTTTTTCTAAGCCCAAATGAGGGCACATTTCCTGTGGTAATTTCTTCTCATCTTACTTTGAAGTAGGAAACTAAGTTATTGCAAGTATTGAGGTAGCATTGAGGAGCAATAGGCAGGACTATTGCATACATCAAGGGGATTCATCCTGCAATATGTACTCACAACATCTTTCTAGAAGGAGATTCAAGGCCAGTTTATGATGCACAGTGGAGATTGAATCCAACCATGAAAGAAGTGGTAAAGAAAGAAGTGCTGAAACTATTAGCTGATGACATCATCTGTCCTATCTTCAACAGCAAGTGGGTAAGCCCGATACAGGTACTACCAAAAAAATTTGGTTTAACTGTCATTAAGAATGCTAGTGGAGAGTTGATCCCATCTAGGAAAGTAACGAGTTGGAGAATGTGCATCGATTATCGTAAGTTGAATTCGGTTATCCGAAAAGATCACTTCCCGTTACCCTTCCTAGATCAAATACTCGAAAAAGTAGCTGGTAATGCTTTTTATTGTTTTTTGGATGGTTTTTCCGGGTATTATCAAATTGTCATAGCATTAGAGGATCAAGAGAAGACCACCTTCACTTGCCCCTTTAGTACTTATGCCTTTCGCAGGATGCCATTTGGATTATGCAATGCACCCGCTACTTTCTAGCGTTATATGATAAGTATTTTCTGTGACATATTAGATGAGATATGTGAAATTTTCATGGATGATTTTTCTGTGTTTGGTTAGTCTTTTGATACCTATTTGAAAATTTTGACTGCCATTCTAAAAAGATGTGAAGAAAAGAACTTGTTGTTAAATTTGGAAAAGTATCAATTTATGGTAAGTAGTGATTTGGTACTTGGCCATTTAGTTTCTGAGCGTGGTATAGAGGTTGATAGAGCCAAGGTAGAATTGATTTCCCAATTACTTGTCCCTAAGATAGTGAGGGATATTCGTTCTTTCCTTGGCCATGCCGGCTTCTATAGGCGTTTCATTCAGAATTTCAGTAGTATTGCTAAACCATTGTGTTCTTTATTGCAAGATGAGACTAATTTTTATGGACTGATGCATGCCAACAGGCTTTTGAGACATTGAAAAAATATTTGACCATGACACCCATTATGCAACCCCCTCGGTGGGACTTGCCATTTGAGATTATGACTGATGCTAGTGATTTCGCTTTTGGGGCCATTCTTGGTCAAAGAGTTGATAACAAGCCTTCTATCATCTATTATGCAAGTCATACCTTGAATTATGCTCAGAAAAATTATACCACCATTGAGAAGGAGTTGTTGGCTGTTGTGTTTGCCTTGGAAAAATTTTGCTCTTATGTCATTGGATCTCCTATTATTATTTTTACTGATCATTCTATCTTGAAATATTTGTTGACAAAAAAAGATTCTAAGCCCAGGTTGATAAGATGGATTCTACTTCTTTAGGAGTTTAACATCACCATTCGAGATAAAAAGGGAGTAGAAAATGTTGTAACTGACCATCTTTCTCGCTTGCAGCTACCTAATATATCTATATCCCTTTCTCCCTTAAATGATGATTTTCCTGATGAGCATCTTTTTGTAGTGTCGCACGCTCCTTGGTTTGCTGATATTGTGAACTACCTTGTCACTGACCGAATGCTAGACCATTGGGTAACTCAGGACAAGCGTAAGTTCCTTTCAAATGTACGACACTACTATTTTGACAATTCATATCTGTTTAAATATTGTTCTGATCAATTGGTTCACAGATGTGTGCCCGATAATGAATTTACTTTTGTGATGTGTTTTTGTCATAGTGGAGCGTGTGGAGGCCACTTTGCTGCAAAGAAAATTGCTCAAAAATTTTGCAAAGTGGGCTCTACTAGCCTACTATGTTCAAAGATGTTGAAAATTTTTGTAAAACTTGTGAGGCTTGTCATAAATAAAGGAAAATCACACTAAAGAATGAAATGCCTGTCTCCTATTTTGACTCTTGAAATTTTTGACTGTTGGGGAATTGATTTTATGGGACCATTCCCAAACTCTTTTGGGCATTCTTACATTTTAGTTGTTGTGGATTATGTCTCAAAATGGGTGGAAGTTGTACCTTGTAGAACAAATGACCACAGGGTTGTTATCCATTTTCTCAAGGAGTTATTTGCACATTTTGGCATGCCCAAGGCGATCATTAGTGATGGAGGGTTGCACTTTTGTAACAAACTGTTTGAAAAACTTATGCAAAAGTATGGAGTGACACATAAGGTCTCCACTCCATATCACCCTCAGACTAATGATCAAGCTGAGTTGGCCAATAAAGAGATCAAAATCATACTTGAGAAAACGGTGCGTCCTAATCGAAAAGACTGATCTAAAAAACTTGTTGATGCACTCTAGGCCTACCGAACTGCATTTAAGATGAATTTAGGGATATCTCCCTACAGGTTAGTCTATGGCAAGGCATGTCATTTACCTGTTGAGATTCAGCATCGCGCTTTATGGGCTATAAAACAGATTAACTTTTCACTTGATGAAGCCAAGGGTTTAAGGAAATTGCAGGTATGTGAGCTTGAAGAGTCTAGGAGGGAAGCTTACGAAAATGCCCACTTAGAAAAGGAGTGAATGAAGTTGCTACATGATAGAAAAATCAAAGACAAACAACTTTTCCGTACTCAGCAAGTGCTTCTCTATGACTCTAGATTGCATCTATTTCCTAGGAAACTGAAGTCCCGATGGGGTGGCCCGTACATCGTTGAAAAAGTTCATTCTTATGGTGCAGTAGAAATTGTAGATCCAAAGAATGACAACAGCTTCACAGTCAATGGCGAGCATCTCAAGCCTTTCATGACTCCATTTGATCCACATGAGGAGGTCTTACTTCTGCAAGACCCCAGGGGAGTCCTCTGACCTTTCTCGTTTACTCTTTTCTTTTTCTTTTCATTTTATTTGTTCTTATTTGCATCTTTCTTTTCTTTTTCTACTGTGTTTGTTGGGTGTGACTCTCTATTGTTCTCGTTTTTTTTTTTTGGTTGGTTTGTTTCCCCCATGCATATCTTTTCCCATTTTTCCCTATGCTTTCACATTGAGGACAATGTCTCATTTTAGTTAGGGGGAGGGAATTTGCATGTGCAGTAGTGTGCTTACATGGGAAAAAAAATTCAATGTGAAAAATTGTATATGATGTTTGCATGTCAATTAGGTTCATATTGGGGAAATACTGTTATTGAGCTTAGAGCATGCTGAATTCTTTATTTGGGAACGTTACATGCCCAATTTTCCTCCCTTTTTGAGGATATGGAACATGTAGCATGTAGTGCAATCAAAGTTTGAATCAAAAGAGAGTTTTATCCATTTCATTTAGTTGTAACCTAGAAAAGGATGTTAAAAGTCTTATACACACACTTCACAGGTTAGACGACTTAGAAAGACTACCTTAGATCATTTATGGTTGATATACACTTCAATTGTTTGGGACTTTAATGAACCATATCCTATTGGCTTAGAAAGAAAAAAAAAAGTTTAAAGCAAATGAAAACAAGAAACAAGTCAGGGATCAGTTGCAAAAGGAAGAAAAAGAAAAAAAATCAAAAACAAAAGGGAAAAAATTGTGTATTGGAAAGGGCTACTTATTACCAGGGCTCCAACTAAACAAAAAAAGTGGGTACCTTTTAAAGTGTTGCAATGTGAAAGCCACATTTGTACATCCATGCATTGGAAACGGCTACTTACTACCGAGGTCCTAACTAATCAAAAAAAGTGGGTGCCTTTTAAAGTGTAATTGTGTGAAAGCCGTCAGTACAATGGTTTTGAACTAGAGTAAGACCGTGTGGTTGTCTTAGACTAATTGATTTTATTTGAAACCGTAATGTTTGCTGGTGGTCAATCTTGGAATTCTAATCCTCTCTTGTACACGTAAGCTTTGTTACACTCCATTACCTTGGTTGTTTTACTAAATGGTGTATAAATCTTTCAGTTGAGACGTAACTTGGATTAATCTGTGTCCCGTGTTCCTAAACTCATTAAAATATTTCATGGCATGTAATTTTCATAAGTATTGAAATTTTAGTGCTTCTTCCCTGGTTTGATTGCATTCACGTTATTTGCTAGGGACTAGCAAAACATTAGTTGGGGAGTGTGATTACGTGCTAAAATTGCGTAATTAGGCATCTTAATCTGGTCATTAGAGCTTCTATTTTTAATTAAATTTCTAATTATGTCCAATATTTTAACAGTGTCATATTTATGATTTCTGAGTTTTATTGAACAATTTATGAATTTTTGGCATTTTTTTATCGCGGGAAAATTCCTGAGAGCAAAAACCGGCACCAATTCATAAATCATGCATAACATTCCCATCCAAGCTCCAATCAAGATGATTCAAAATTTTGGAGAAAGCTAAGAAAGAGCTCTACAACTTTTGTGTTTTGAGAGATATGGGCTGTAGTATGGTTGAAATCGGACTTGTTCTCTAGAGGACAAAAACTTAGAATGAAAGGAAAAAAAAAAAACTTGAAGTGATCCAAGTCCCTTTTGTTTTATTTTGGAGCTAAAGACCAGTATGGCTGAAGGGCTAAAAGGCTGAAGGGCTGGAAGGATGGAAAGATAAAATAAAAAAATAAAAGAACCAAAGAGTGGAGGAGGTCATGCAAAGGCTAAGTGTAGCCATGTATGTGTGTGGGTTTTTGTTGACTGGCACATTAGAAAGGAGGGGCTGGCAGTGGGCATGTGAAGGAGAGTGAAGGCTGGCAGTGTGGTAGAAAAGAAAAAGGGTAAAGCCAAAATAAAGGGGGAATAAGGAAGAAAGCAGGAGGATAGAGGCTAGGTTTTTTTTTGTAGAGGTCCCTGCATGTGGCAGCAAAGAAGAAACAAACAGCATAGCTGCTATGTTGAAGCTCCTCACGGCCTTCCATCTCCATTCCAGCTCTCTTCTCTCTTCCTTTCTCATTCTCTCTCTTGTCTTTATATTTATTTACTTGTATTATGTTTTTTTTATGTTATTTTAAATTTCTTATTCTCGCCTAGTTGTAGAATTTTGATTTAATGTCATTTTAAATTACTTTGTTGGAACTTCTTGTTTATTAATTTACTTCAATTTCATCTTGAGTTAATTTATTGTTAAATTTAGTTTAAAAATTCAGCTAAGTTTATTTTTACTATCAAATCCAAAAATTTTTTTTTATCATGGTTTCATTGTTAAGTTGAGTTATTTTATTGTTTCACTCAATCTTTAGTTCTCTTGTTATGTTAATTAATTAGTTGCTTAGACTTCAATGTCATTTTAGTATTTAATGGAACTTAATATTATTGGGTTAATTTCATTTTGCTTAAGCTTGGTTAATGTGGATTTAATATGTTTAAGTACTTGAGTGAGTGTTAGATTTTGTTTAAGTGTGGTTCATTTTTGCTTAATATTTTATTTAGGTTGAATTCATTTTCATTTTTTTTTTAAGGTTTAGTTTATGCTTGTTAGGCCTTTGTTTAAGTTTAATTCACTTTTGTTTAGGCCCTTGTTTAGGTTCATTTAATTGTTGAATGCCTTTATGAGATTAATGTTTGAGGAGTTGGTCATTTTGCTTGTTTGATATGGTTATCGTTTATTTGGATAGTTGAATGGATTGCACTAGGTTAGCTTAGTAGTTTATGTTATGTTCTTATTTTAGGTTTTAATCAGATTTAATTTTACGACAAACTTTCAAAAAATCCTAAGATTTCGAATCTGAACCATGTTCAGTGAGATTTGTTTTCTTATTTTCTTCTCCTATTTCGCAATAGTTTAGAACTAATCTGCATTCCCCGTGGAGACGATTTGGCCTATTTGGGCTAATTATTACACGACGTAGCTCCTATACTTGGGATAGCCCTAGTGCTACTCATTTTTAGAAGTGACTCAATAAGATTCTAGTTCAAATGTCTAAGTAGAAAACAGTCATGAAGAAAGAAAATAAAAGGGTGGCAACACAATTAGGCAATCTAAAAGATCATCATGCCACATTAGAAAAGAGAATGATTAAAAAGATATTGAAAGTTATCTGCTTAGAGGAGGAAATAATCATAACAAACCTTTTGGAATCAAAAATAAAGTTCTTTTTAAAAGGGTTCAGGCTTGATTCATAAATCCTATAGTCATTCATTTGCCTCTTTTTGTAAAAATATAACCAATAAGCAAAACCCTTCACGCATATACAAAATTTGCTTATTTTGTAAATTGATGTGGCACATTCAATTCATTTATCTATCTAGAAGTGCCAGAGACTTAGATAGAGAAATGATATGGGTTGTCATGATGGCGAATCCCGCTGAACCAAAGGAAGATCAAATCTCTATAGTAGTTAAATAAATTTTTTTAAATTCTTCCTTAGTTCTTGGGGTTAGGTTTAGTGGTGATTAAAAGGCTTAAGAAGTGGTTCAGGTTTAAAATTTAAAAACTTAGTATACGCATCCACTTCCAAATGGACTCATCTTTGCTAGGTGAATAATTCTTAATGCTTAACCAATATCTAAATAGGGATATCTTAAGTTAAGCATATTTTGTCTATCACACAAGTTTGCAGTTTAGGGGATCCATCTTTCACTATATATCATTTAATCCTAAACTCACTTGATTGTCATAAAAGCCTTGATCAAAATTCAGTCATCACTCCAGGTTTAAGCACTAATGATCATAAAAGCCTATTATTATACAAGTACAAATTAAAAGGCATCCTCCTTGAAATCAAAATTAAAGGCATCCACTAAGAGAATCAAGCTCCTCGTCAAAGTAAATCAAAATATTCCCTGAGCTTAAAATATAAAAATCCTCTATTTTGGTTCACCGTCCCATCTATAAGACTCTTTACTATACCACAATCATATCTGGTAAAGATTATATCTATCCATCAATTTGTATCCTTGCTACAAATCATGATCACATCTAAAGGATACCTTCCATCCTCCAAAGAGCATTGGTCAATATATTCACAAAATCCTTAATGCTCTTTGCCTAAGTGGTTTGGACATATTCACTATATTTTGAATCATGTCCACTCATAATAAATACTCTCTTGAACTAAATAATAATTTTATTTGTTGAGAATATTTAAATCATCTTCACAAGATCTCAAACTTTAAATCAAATAATTTAGAGCTTCATCTTTGTGAACTAAGTTAAATGGCTAATATGATGGTCATAGGTTTCAACATACATGAAAATACAATAACTGAGAAACGTATGCATCAATGTTAATAAAGAAAAGCCATTTGAACCTAAGTCTCTCACGCGTATTGAGATTCATAAGAAAAGAGGTAGACATAGGCTTATCACCTTAACGAATATTCATTGTTACTTTTTGGTCCCATAAGCCTAAAGCATTCATCACAAAGTTTAAATCACTGAAAAATCTTAGGGTACTTGGCTTAAGAATTTGAAATATTGAAAAATACATAGAATGAGTTGAGTGCATAACTCAAAGGGGGAGCTTTTATTCTTCATATTTATATAAATTAAAATGCTCTCATATCCTATACTGTTTATGCCTTTATGCTTATCTGTGTATAGCATTACACCACTATCCATGACTCAATGAATGGTTATAATCTTTTTTATGGATAGTTTATGTATTTTTCTAGCACGAACTACTATTGAACTATATTGAATATCTTGAGTTTATTTCTACTTGATTGCATGCTTGTGTTGAAAGCCTCCTGCATGACGGATGCAGTTGATGTGTATTGCATGCTGATAGTAGTTTTAGGTTCTCATGTGCCTTGAACTGAATTAAGAATTGCTTATTTGAACCTATTAGGTATAGGTTTTATGGGAAAATTTCTGACTTACAGACGGCATGCTGTTGAAATTTCGACAGGAATTTTCCCAACTTAAAACCATGTAGAAAGACGATTATGTTAAAATAAATGTTAAAATCTTTTTGAAAGGATGATGAGTGAAAACTCAATGAAAAATAAATTTCATCCTCACATAATCATCAAGTATTTAAGGAGTATAACTCCATCTCTAGAGAAAGAGCATAAAGAACTCATATGCATCATGCTTTAATTTTTGAATATTGAGACTCTTCTAAGCTGAACATCATATCCCGTTTTTAAAACTCTATGTTTTGATATGGATTGTTCTCAGTTATGTGCTTTATTTCATGCCTTAATGTATATTTTCTTATGCATGTGTGATCTATAGGGATGATTATACTGGTCGAATGGTAAAATGAATAAATCTTAATCCAGTATATTCGTTTTAAAAGACTTAAAAAAATGATTGCTTATACTTCTTGGCATTCTTAATGAAATTAATCCTTATTAAGTTTAAGTAGTTTATTTCATCTAAGCTTGGATTCAATTTGAAAGGGGGAGCATCTTAAACTAAATTCTTATCGTGTTATGCTCACCAATATCTTTTAGCTTAGATTCGTTTTGAATCAAATGTGGCATGTGCTTAAATGAAAAGTCATTATTGAAAATCATAATTTGAAATATATTGATTTGCCACAATCATTTGATTTTGCCATATGGTCCTTGCTTTAAATTGTCTAACATCTTTAGGATCATTGTGGTTGTATGAAATTTAGGATAGCAACCAAGAGGGGGGTGAATTGGTATATTTTGATTAAACTTATTATTTTTTTTTACCTGATGTAATCCAAAACTCTAAAAGTAAATTAATCAATTTGCAATTTAAACCAAATCACACCACAAACATAAAACAATATACAATCCAATCAAATATAAAACTCAACCAATCATTCAAGAATAATTTTTCCCTTTGATAGAAGTCCTACAGCTGTTTTGCAAAACCTATTTTGAATGAGTTTTTATTGTTTTATCTCTTAACCAAGATTTCTGCAAATTAACCAACGTACTCCCTTTTGGGTTTCCATAAATGGTTAATTAAAAACGTACTTTCTTAAATCAAGAGACTTCCTTGAATATAATGTATAAGCCCTGCAACCTACACTTGATATACACATTATATAATGTAGAAAGTAAAGAGAGTAAGGAGAAGAAGAACACCAAGATTTACAAGGTTCGGCTTATTCCCAGCCTATGTCCTCGCCTTTGGTCAATTCCACCAAAGGATTCCACTAAGTATGCTCTTTTATCGGGTAGAGCAAGTCTTTACAAAAATTCCCCCTTTTTAGGTAGAGAAACCTCTCCAATCGAACAATCCTCACTTGGTACAACGATCCAAACAATCCTTGAACCATCAACAATACAAAGAGATTGCTATAATGATCTGTATACAAAAGAAACTCTCAAAATGGAGTAGGGTTGTACAAGTTAGAGCATAATCAATACTTCAATCAAATAAACAATAAAGAAACTATGAAGCTCAAAGTGTTTAGATATCACCAAAGTTTTGTTTAAATAATAAAACTCAGAGTATAATATGAATTTGACGATTTAGCAGAGATTCAGAGCTTGTTCTCCCAAATGGAGTATGAGCACTAGAGAGCTTTGAGAGATTGTATGCTTTGATTTCAAGAGAGCTGAGTAATTACTTGGATGATTGAATTCTTGAGTTTAAAGGAGTATTCATAGGCATTCTTGGCTTACTTTCCTTGTTCCCCGAGTAACTTTGAGTGGTCTCCAAGTTTTTACAATGTTCATATTTTGAAAAATCAAAATTTGAAATTTTCCCATTGGAGTTTAAAAAATGAAACCCGTGGACTAAGTTGGCTGGACAGGCGACTGGGTAGTTCAAAAATCACAGGGACATTCGACTGGACTAGAGATTGGCACCATTCTATCTCTCAAAAACTATTTCAAGAAATTATCAGTCGGCTAGCAAAACACAATTCATTTTGAGTCAGTCGGCTAGGTAGTTTTACCTTGGTTAAGTCAGTTGGCTGGACAAACAAAAGACTAGTTTTTCTTTTTTATTTTTCCATTTCATCTTTACACTTATGATTTGATTTTTTATAAAATATTTTAGGGATTTAAAAATGAGTTTCTTAAGTTCATATTGGTCCCTTAAAGAGCTTCATATTTTCTAAATTGTAACTTGATACGAAGTACTTACATCAAGCTTTTCTTAAACATGATGATTCAAGTCTTTGATAAGCCTCTTGACTTCAAGTCCCTTTTTATCTTTAAGCTTTTAAGTACTAAGGCTTCAAGTCTTCTTCTTTACTGCTTGAAAAGATTTGTTGAAACTTTCTCTTAATATTTATAACTTGTTCTTTTGACATGATAAAAATGCACAGCTTGTTCTCTTGATGATACTTTGATTCATAGCTTCTTTCTCTTGTGTTGAGATATATATATTCCCGAAACAAAATCACTCAACAAGCAAGTTATACTAGTGTCATTTGTTATCATCAAAATAAGATTGAAAAGCCTCGTTTGCCCAACAATCTCCCCCTTTTTGATGATAACAAATGAGAAGCAAAGATAAGGATAAAAATAAACTCCCCCTTACTATATGCTCCCCCTTACTATATGTATATGTATCTAGTATCAAAACTCATAGTTTTCATGCACATACTCATCCATACATCCACATAAACATCAAATACGCGGTTTATATTATTCCCTTCATAGGGAAAAGAAAAGTGCATAGTCATAACATAAGTACTCATATACTTTCATCAAAAAGTGCATAGTCATAACATAATATCAGTACTCATATACTTCCATCATTGCTTGTCACAAAAACTCTCCCCCTTTGGAAATCAATCAAAAAGTAGGGGAAATAAGTAAGCAAAGCTATCATCTAAAATTATAGTACATATAAAAATAAAAAAAAGTTTTTCAAGGAAATCAGTTATCATCAGCTTCATCTTCATCTTCATCATCATCTTCTTCTTCACTTGATTCATCAGCTTCACCTTCCTCATGTTCTTCTTCTGTGTTTGTCTCATCATTATCGTTGCCATCTTGAGAGTCCTCTTCATCACTGCCATCATTACTCGCAGGAGCTGAACTAATATCCATAGGATCTGAAGGACGAGATGAACTAACAAGGTGTTTTTCAATTCGACCAACACATTTATCAAGTGAGGAATGATTTGTTTAAAGAGCAGAGAAGTTGGCTTGAAGAGAGTGAAGTCTGGTTTGCATGTTTTGACTAAAACTGATAAAATGCTAACAAAATGGATTGAACCAAGCAGGTGGTCCAGAAACAGGAGGAGGAGGAGGTTCTTGACCTCCACTTCCTTTAAGAATCCATTCATTATTGTGTTTTTCATATCCCATCAACTTAAGAGTAGTAGAGTTAAAAATATCATAGTGAGTACGTTTGACAAAAAGATCGGATGATAAGGATATATGTAATTTGGAAAAAAGCATATTTAGAGTTCCTTCATAAGGCAGGGTAACTCATTGTGCCTCTACATGTGTGATTATCCATTGAAGCATGAGGCTTGGTAAGTCCAACTTCTTGCCCTTGAGAAGGCACCAGAGAACGAAGCAATCAACATAAGAAATATAGGCATGAGATCCTTCTTGAGGAAGGATGTTATATGTGATGATTTTCTGTAGTGTTTGCACCTGAAGATTTAGGTGTTTATATAAGGGAGGACCTTCAAATGAAATAGGTGCATGGTCCAATACCAAAGGAAAAAATTCTTCCAGAGTGAAGTCTTGTTCGTAAATCCAAGACAGTCCAAAAGTGGGACATCTAAACTCGCCATTTGGTATGTGAAAAATTTTTGCAAGTGATTCCAATGTAAGAGAAATGGACTTCCCCATGACTTTAGTTGAAAGTCTGTTTGCTTCTCGAACAAAATTCGCAGAGAAAAGTTTGATAAGAATTGGGAAGTGACCCTTAGCTTGGAATAGTATGAAGTTTTTCCATCCAAGAGTTTCGAATAATGAAATGATGTGTGGAAAATCAGAGGAAAAGAAAGAAGTGTCAAGAATTTTACCAAGAAGAGGTTCCGTCATGCTTAGTTGTTTGTGGTAGAAGGTTTTGGCATGAGAAGCCACGAGCCATTGTTCAATGGCTGGATCTTCAGTGTGTTGTTGCGAAGAGGTAGATGCCTTCTTGTTTCCAATGGATTTGATCCTGGACATTTTGATGATTTTTTGATTTTGGAGGATGATCTTTGGTGATATTTTGAGAAAGAAGAAAAGAGGAGAGGAAGAGGTAGAATGTAAGGCTGAGAGGAAATCCTAGGTCAGTTGGCTGACCATGCGAATGACTCGTATTTCTATAAATAAAGTTAGGGTTTTTCATCAGTTAGTCAGCTGGGTCTAGAGCCATTCAGCTAACTGCTCTTTGTTTTGAATATTAATCATTCAGTTAGTCGGCTAGGTTTGGAGCCAGTCAGCTAACTTCATCTTGTTTGTTTATTCTTTACTCAATTTCTTTATTGTGCAATAGACCAAGGTCTTGCCTAATATTTATAAATCTATCTTCTGTGTAAGGTTTAGTAAATATATCCACCCATTGATCATGTGTGTTTATAAATTCGAGAATCATGTCTCCTTTTTGAACATGATCTCTTAAAAAGTGATGTCTTATATTCTTGGTTCTTGAGTGTGAGATAGGATTTTTTGATATATTAATCGCACTTGTATTATCACACTTTATTGGTATTTTTTTGTAATCTAGATTGAAGTCTTTTAATTTTTGTTTCATATATAGTATTTGTGCACAACAACTTCTGGCTGCAACATATTCAGCTTCGGCGGTTGATAAAGCTATAGAGTTTTGTTTCTTTGAAAACCATGACACTAAGGATTGTCCGAGAAAGTGACATGTGCCACTTGTACTCTTTCTATCAGCTTTACATCCAACATAATCAGCATCAGAATAACTTATCATTTTGAAATCAGTTTCTTTTGGATACCATAAACCTAGATCAAGTGTTCTTAGTAAGTACCTAAGTATTCTTTTAACTATTGTTAGATGTGATTCTTTAGGTGCTGATTGAAATCTTGCACACATACATGCACTGAACATAATATCGGGTCTACTAGCGGTTAAATATATTAAACTACCAATTATTCCCCTATAGTGTTTTGTATCTACTTGTTTTCCTTTTTCATCTCTATCAAGGCTAGTTGAAGTACTCATTGGGTGTTGGTTTACTTTGTTCCATATCAAACTTTTTAAGCATATTTTTAATATATTTAGTTTGGTTTGTAAACGTTCCATTTTTAGCTTGTTTAATTTGAAGTCCTAGGAAATATTTTATCTCCCCCATCATACTCATTTCAAAATCTTTTTGCATACATGTGGCAAAGTCTTTACATAGAACTTCATTTGTAGCCCCGAATATAATATCATCCACATATATTTGGACAATTAGCATGTCTTTGTTTTTGTTTTAATGAATAGGGTGCTATCAACCTTTCCTCTTGAGAATTCATTTTTAAGTAAGAATTTACTAAGCCTTTCATACCAAGCTCTAGGAGCTTATTTCAAACTGTACAATGCTTTTGTCAATTTAAATACATGATTTGAATTTTTTTTACTTTCAAAACCTGGAGATTGTTTGACATATACTTCTTCATTTATATAACCATTTAAGAATGCACTTTTTACATCCATTTGATATAACTTGAAATCTTTATGAGCTACACAAGCTAAGAGCATCCTAATTGCTTCCATTCTAGCTACAGGAGCAAAGGATTCATCATAATCAATTCCTTCTTCTTGATTATATCCTTGTGCTACTAGCCTAGCTTTATTTCTTACTACTATCCCATTTTCATCATTTTTATTCTTGAATACCCATTTAGTTCTTATGATTGATTTATCTCTGGGTTTAGGTATAAGTTCTCACACTTGACTTCTTTCAAATTGATTTAGTTCCTCCTGCATAGCTATAATCCAAGAATCATCTTTTAAGGCTTCTTCAATGTTTTTGGGTTCATCTTGAGATAAGAAGGCATAATGGTTAAAAATATTTTTCAATGAAGCTCTAGTGGTTATACCTTTTGATGTTTCACTAATAATTTAATCTTTTGGGTGACTTTTAGCATATTTCCATTCTTTAGGTAATTCTAGATTTTCTATGATATTTTGGTTTGGAGCTTCATTATTGTTTTCTTCTTTTATTTCAAGTTCTTCTTCTTTTTGTGAAGTATCTTCTTTTTCATCAACCTTAGCTTTATCATTATTATTCGATTCATCAAAACTTATGTGTATTGATTCAATAATAGTAAGAGTTCTTTTATTGTAGATCCTATAAGCTTTACTATTTGTAGAATAACCTAAGAAGATGCTTTCATCAGATTTTGCATCGAATTTTCCTAAATTGTCTTTGGTATTAAGAATAAAGCATTTGCATCCAAATATATGAAAGTAAGAAATATTAGGTTTCCTACCTTTCCAAAGTTCATATGGTGTTTTGTCTATACTTGATCTTATAGATACCCTATTTACAATGTAGCATGCTATATTTACAACTTCTGCCCAAAAATATTTAGGTAGATTATTTTCATTTAGCATTGTTCTTGCCATTTCTTGTAGGGTTCTATTTTTTTTTTCAACAACTCCATTTTGTTGTGGTGTCCTAGGTACTGAAAAATTATGATTTATCCCATGTTCATTACAAAATTTTTCAACTTCTTTGTTTTTAAACTCCTTACTTTGAGCACTCCTAAAACTTGTTACATTATAATCCTTTTCATTTTGTAATTTCTTGCATAAGGTGATTAACATGTTACAAGCTTCATCTTTGTTTGCTAAAAATAATACCCAAGTAAATTTTGAATAGTCATCTATTATTACGAAGGCATACTGCTTACCTCCTAGACTTAGGGTTCTAGTTGGACCAAATAAGTCTAGGTGCAAAAGTTCTAGGGGTCTTTTAGTGGATATGAATTTTTTCTTTTTGAAACTTGTTTTGACTTGCTTTCCATTTTGGCATGCATCACACATCTTATCTTTTATGAATTTGGTATTTGGTAATCCTTTTACAAGATTTTTCTTTGATAATTTGGATAGTAGGTCCATGCTAGCGTGTCTCAATTTCCTATGCCATAACCAACTTATTTCATTCATTGCTGCCAAACAAGTCATATTTTGATTCACTAGATTTTCAAGGTTTATACAATAAACATTATTTATCCTATGAGCTATAAACAAGGTTTTATTTTCCTTAGGATTTTGGATAACACATTTTTCTTTCTTAAAGATTATTTCAAACCCTTTGTCACTTAATTGGCTAATGCTCAAAAGGTTGTGTCTTAATCCTTCTACTAATAATACATTATCAATGGTAAGAGAAAGTTCTTTACCTATTTTCCCGATGCCAATAATTTTACCTTTGGCATTGTCGCCGAAGGTGACATATTCTCCATCCTTTTGTTTTAGAAAGGTAAACTTGGTCTTATTGCCAGTCATGTGTCTTGAACACCCACTGTCCAAGTACCACTTATTCGTTGATGGTGTTGTCGTTAAACATACCTACAATGAAGGGTTTAATGTGTTAGTCTTTGGAACCTAAATTCTTTTAACTTTATTTGTTTTGTTGTTAGTTCTATTATTATCTTTCCATTCTCCTTGCACTTTAACATACTTTCTTTTTAGTGGGCAATTGAACATTACGTGACCTTTAGTCTTGCACATATAGCAAGTGGTGTGTTCATGTTTGTTGTTTGAGGAAGTGCTAGTATAGTGCTTGGCTTCCTTAACGAAGTATCCCATGTATAATTTCTTATTATTTTCATTTGTTTTACCATTATATCCTATTCCTTCTTAATTTCCATGAAGCTATCCAATCATCTTTTCAAAATTATCTTTACCTTTGGTAAAGTTATATATAATTTTTTCCTTATCATCTACTAATTTCTTAAGTTCATTTACTTCTAAATCCTTTTTATTTAAATTTTCTTTATGAGTATTGCCTAATTCTTGAGTTACTTTATTTACTTCCTCTTCTAACTTTTCAATACAAGAGTCTTTTTCTTTTTCAATGGTTTTGAATGATTCAAGTTGCTTCAATAGTTCTTTATTTTGATCTTTAAAGGTTATATTTCTTTTGGAAATTTTTATAAATCTTTTATGTAAAGAAAACAACTCAGCTTGCAATTCCTTATAGGAAGGCATGTTGTCACATGACTCATTGTAAGATTTTGTAAAGGAATAGTACGAGTTACCTCTTCTTAATTCGCCATGAAACATATATTTGTCATCTCTTGTCCGCTTGTTTCATTTTCTGTTTCGCTGGAGTTTGAGTCATCCCAAGTGGCCTTCATAGCTTCCTTCTTTTTCTTCTTGTCTTTCTTGAGCAACAGGTAGTCCGATTTGATATGCCCTGGTTTCTTGCAATGATAGCATATTGGAGGTTCATTCTTACTTTTATTTTCTTTCCTACTTGTCTCTTCTTTTTCAGGTTTCTTTTAATTGAACTTTCGAGGAAATCTTTTATTCCTTCTATAAAATTTACCTAGTCTTTTAGTGATGAATGCTAATTCATCTTCATCTAAGTCACTTGTTTCACTTTCTTCTTCACTAGAGCTATGACTAAATGCTTTTAGTGCAATGGTTCTTTTATGCTTTGGTTTAGGATTCCTTTCTTTTAAGGCCATTTCATAGGTAAGGAGTGAACCTATGAGTTCATCTAAAGAGGTGGTCTTAAGGTTTCTACCTTCAGTGATAGCTATAGCTTTTTGGTTCCCAAATGGAGGGAAGACCTCTAAGAATTTTCCTAATCATTTCGTAGGTAGTATAAGTTTTTCCTAAAGCACTTAAGGAATTTATTATGTGAGCAAATCTTGTGTACATACTTGATATTGTTTCATCTGAATTCATCTTGAATGCTTCATATTCGCTTGTTAGCATGTCTATCCAATTATCTCTAACATCTATTGTTCCTTCATATGTGACTTCTAGTTTGTCCCAAATCTCTTTGGCCATTTTGCAGGCCATGACCCTATTAAATCCATTAGCATCTAGAGCACAGTATAAAGTATTATAGCACTTGAGTTGATTTGAAGCATCTTATAATCTGAATCAGTCATATCCTTTTTCTCTTTTGGAATATGTTTTCCATCAACAATCTTAGTGGGAATAAGGTCTCCATCCATAACTACTTCCCATGCTTTCCAATCCATGTGCTAGAGATAAATTTGCATTTTTTTTTCCAAAAGGTGTAATTGTGTCCACAAAAGATTGGTGGACGGGTTGAGGATTGGCCCTCACTGAAGGGTGTTACTCCTATATTTGCCATTTGATCTTTTTATAGTTTGTTGTTAAGAGTTACTATAATTAAGCTTTGATACCAATTGAAATTTAGGATAGCAACCAAGAGGGGGGTGAATTGGTATATTTTGATTAAACTTATTATTATTATTATTATTATTATTATTATTATTATTATTATTATTATTATTATTATTATTATTATTATTATTACTTGTTGTAATCCAAAACTCTAAACTTAAATTAATCAGTTTGCAATTTAAACCAAATCACACCACGAACTTAAAACAATATACAATCCAATCAAATATAAAACTCAACCAATCATTCAAGAATAATTTTTCCCTTTGATAGAAGTCCTGCAACTGTTTTGCAAAACCTATTTTGAATGAATTTTTATTGCTTTATCTCTTAACCAAGATTTCTGCAAATTAACCAAACAGTTAATTAAAAACGTACTTTCTTAAATTAAGAGACTTCCTTGAATATGATGTATAAGCCCTGCAACCTGCACTTGATATACACATTATATAATGCAGAAAGTAAAGAGAGTAAGGAGAAGAAAAACACCAAGATTTACGAGGTTCGGCTTATTCCCAGTCTACGTCCTCGCCTTTGGTTAATTCCACTAAAGGATTCCACTAAGTATGCTCTTTTATTAGGTAGAGAAAGCCTTTACAAAAATTCCCTCTTTTTAGGTAGAGAAACCTCTCCAAGCGAACAATCCTCACTTGGTACAACGATCCAAACAATCCTTGAACTGTCAACAATACAAAGAGATTGCTATAATAATCTGTGTACAAAAGAAACTCTCAAAACAGAGTAGGGTTGTACAAGTTAGAGCACAATCAATAATTCAATCAAATAAACAATAAAGAAACTATGAAGCTCAAAGTGTTTAGAGATCACCAAAGTTTTGTTTAAACAAGAAAACTCAAAGTATAATCCGACTTTGATGATTTAGCAGAGATTCATAGCTTGTTCTCCCAGATGGAGTATGAGCACAAGAGAGCTTTGAGAGATTGTATGCTTTGATTTCAAGAGAGCTGAGTAATTACTTGGATGATTGAATTCTTCAGTTTAAAGGAGTATTTATAGGCATTCTTGGCTTACTTTCCTTGTTCCCCGAGTATCTTTGAGTGGTCTCCAAGCTTTTACAATGTTTATATTTTGAAAAACCAAAATTTGAAATTTTCCCATTGGAGTTTAAAAAACAAAACCCATGGACTAAGTCGGCTAGACAGGCGACTGGGTAGTTCAAAAATCACAGGGACAGTCGGCTGGACAAGCGACTCGTACCATTCTATCTCCCAAAAATTATTTCAATAAATTGTCAGTCGGCTAACAAAACACAGTTCATTTTGAGTCAGTCGGCTGGGTAGTTTTGCCTTGGTTAAGTCAATCAGCTGGATAGACAAAAGACTGGTTTTTCTTTTTGATTTTTCCATTTCATCTTTACACTTATGATTTGATTTTTCATAAAATATTTCAGGGATTTAAAAATGAGTTTCTTAAGTTCATATTAGTCCCTTAAAGAGCTTCATATTTTCTAAATTGTAACTTGCTACAAAGTACTTACATTAAGCTTTTCTTAAATATGATGCTTCAAGTCTTTGATAAGCCTCTTGACTTCAAGTCCCTTTTTATCTTTAAGCTTTTAAGTACTGAGGCTTCAAGTCTTCTTCTTTACTGTTTGAAAAGATTTGTTGAAGCTTTCTCTTGATATTCATAACTTATTCTTTTGACATGATAAAAATGCACAACTTGTTCTCTTGATGATACTTTGATTCATAGCTTCTTTTTCTTGTGTTGAGATATATATTCCTGAAACAAAATCACTCAATAAGCAAGTTATACCAACGTCATTTGTTATCATCAAAATAACATTAAAAAGCCTCATTTGGCCAACATTGTGTTTTTCTGGTTATATTTTAGCATGTACTTCATTGACAAACTAGAAAAATTCTTCTTGCATGTGCTTTAAAATTAAAATTTATTTTTTCAGCAAGCACCCCCAGTATTTCTTGACAACATCCTAAGGGGGATATTTATTATTATATACATATATATGTTATAAAATTGCATAATTGGTTCGGTAACTACACATAAAAATGCATATGAATTAGTTAGACTATTTTATGCTCAAACCTTCTTCTACCTGTTATCATATGTCGTATGTTTTAAAATCAAATCTTTTACGGGTCTTATGATATGACTTAAATTGCTATGGTTTGTGGATAATTTTGGTCTAATCATATTTGTTATGTCATTTTGAATTTGAATGACCAGTTATATTGTTTGTGTTCTCAAAATTGTCATATTTTTCAAAAGTAGTTGTACTTTTTTTCATACCCTTTTTGCTGATGCCAAAAATGAGGAGAAATACACTGCAAAAATTGGTATGCATATTCTTAGGGGGAGCTTTATTTGGCTATTACCCATTTTTGCACTTGTATTTGTCATCATCAAAAAAGGGGGAGATGGTTGACTTTTTGAGTCCTATCTCATTTTTGATAATGACAAATATAAGGTATTTTATGTCTATCAAGTTTGTGTGCAAGATAATACTAGTAAGATCATATTGATGGCATGCGGCAACTTGAAGAAGAATGAAGACGCCGACATATTTACTTCTTGTATTTTCATATTCGGGTCTGTAATATTTAAATTCAAAGAGGTCTGTAATAATCTACATATCATGCATGTAGGACTATAAGTTCAACACCTTACAAAGACCTTAGGGATCGATTGACTAATGCCAAATTTTTTCGACCAGCAAAATGACCTTAGAAAGACCTTAGGTCCTAGCACTTGCACCTAGAAAAGTCCCCATTATCATATATATTATTTAGGTAATCTTTTGTTTTAAATTGAACTTAAATGTGCAAAATCCTATGGAATTGGGCGACTAAACTTGGCAATACATTTTGCCTTGGTCGATCAAACGTTGGACTAAGTCAATAAATTGACTTGAGTTCAGGCGACCGAACCGAATTGGTCATAGTGCCTTCGATCGATCGAACATATACTAAGACTTGGTTCAACAACTCGGGCGCCCTAACTCTTACATTCAAAATACCTGAATTGGCAAGTTCGGGCTACTGAACTTACGAATGGGCGACCGAACCTCGAGCGTTTGGAAAATTGCCTAGTTTAGCCAACCGAATGTATTTTTGGGCACCCGAACATTGAAAAATTATTTTTTCTCATGTGTCTGTTTAGACGACCGAAAGTCTTTGGTTGGCTAATATTTACTAGGGGGTTAAAAGAGGTAAACCAGGGTTAATTTCTTAAAACTCAATTAAAAAAATTTGATAATTCCCCTGGTGTCCCCCAACAGTCATAATCTTTCCCTTCTCTATATATATGAGTTCATTTGCATGTTTACGCAAGGATTAGGGATTTGGATTAGGCAAAAATCCTCTGTATTTTTTAGAGCAAATTTTTCCTACACTAAGTCTATACTCTCACATACTACTACCTTCTTGATAATCCAAGTCTTGTGAGAGTACCTAGAGTGATTATACTCCATTCAATCTTACTCAAAAACTCTCATTGTATTATTTGTTATTTGATTTTCATATTAAGAGTAAAGATTAAGTTTTTCCACTGATTTAATCTAATAAATCTTGTGTGGGGAAAACTTACGAGCTTGTGGGTCTTTGCATTCATATTGTAAGACAGTTAAGGCTTTTATTTTGTGTGTGCAAAATATTTATCATAAGCTATTTTCAAATATTTCTTATGCTTGATCATTGAGAAAATATTGTTGAGATATTTTGATTGTTATTTTTTGAAGTCTTTGAAACCCTATATTTTTATTGAGACATATTTTTATACAAAGTTTCAAAGATTAGCTTATTAATACACATTGGAGCTAGATTGAATATAGACATTATCTTGAGTGTTGATTGCACACAGACATCAATGAGCTTATAGTTCTTTCATTATTGGTGTGCATTGATTATACTGTATTGTATTGTAGTACATATCTGCTTGAGTAGAAGAACTTTATTTGTACGCAAAATTATATTGATTGTTGTATTCTAGGCGTGGGCCTGAAAAGGGAGACTAGCCCTGATGAATAGTCACGGATTGACTTAGACCCGATTAAGAAAGTTAGAGGCATCATCCCGGTAACGTGCGGTTGTAGATTAAGGTTAGTCCCTTTAATTGACCTAGTTGTAAATGGTACTGCTCCATACGTTAAGTGAGCATTAGTGTAATCCTCAGGTTTATGAGTTAGAGGCAAGGACATAGGTAGTATTGGCCGAACCCCAATAACAGATCGTGTGTGCACTTTACATTTTCGCAATTTATTTACTACACGTGTATGTTATATTATGAATGTTGCGTATGATTTAATTTCCGCATCTTACATCTATCTGCGCATTTGGGTTTATGAGTATATAGACAGACCTAGGTTGAGTATTACTGCTGCGAATTTGGACATAGTTAGGAATAAATTTTTAAACTGGATATGTATTTCTTTACGAAAAAATTGTTATATCTTAGAAATCAATAAAACAGACAATTACAACAACATCTTTCAATTATTCTGAAATACTAGTTATCCATGAAGTTAGTAGAAAATGCGTGTGGCTCAGATTAATGATTTCTTATATCCAAAAAAATTGTGGTCTTCAATTAATCAAGGATATTGTAACAGTTTTATATGAAGACAACACTGCATGTATAGGTCAACTAAGAGAATGATACATAAATGGTGATAGAACGAATCATATCTCTCCAAAATTCTTCCATACATGAACTTTAGAAAAATGGTGATATAAATGTTCAGCGAATCCGATCAAGTGATAATCTAACAAATTTGTTCACCAAAGTTTTGCCTACTATAACATTCAAGAAATTAGTTTATCTCATTGGAATGAAATATCTCAAAGATCTTACTAAAATGAGTTAATATATGGATGACATCCAAAGGGGAGTGGTTATGAAAATCATAAAACATTAATGGTTGTCCCTCCTTCGTTTTTCTACCATAATAAATTATTTACTATCCTTATTGCCCTATAAAAGGACATCATCTCCCTCTCATCTTGACACACACACATTGTATGTTTGAAGTAAGTAGGCATATAGAAAGAGGATGAGAGATATTTTGTATGAGGGCGAAAATATTTTGTCCAAGGTCGGCTTCAAATCATTTTGTAATTTCTTCCGAAATAGTAAAGTTTTTTATCTTATCTGTCCGTAGAGTAGGCATATACGTAAATTTCTGACTAGAAAAATTATATGAGATTTTGATTCTTAAAAATCAGACCAAAAAAGGGAAGGGTAACTTCCCTGTAGTTCATACCTAGTTAAACTGCTCCTTGCTCGGAATTTTTGGTGATGAAATACCCAACGGCTGCATAATCTTATTCATATGCAGAGAAGATTTGCTCCATCAATCGTTGAAGAATATGTCTCAACAGCAGCAAATAGTCCGCTGTAGTTAAAGCCGCCATGCAGAGAAGATTTGCTTCATCAATGGTTGAACATGGTGGCATAGCATTAGTATGTACTCAGCACTAAAAAAAACGTATGGACGTCGCACCGCCTCAGTGTCCTTTTACTCTAACCTTATGGATTACTGTCTCGCACAGAAATCCTTAGTTTTTTTGAAATTTATTCATGCCCAATTAATAAAGGACGGATTCAACAATCATACTTTTCTTGGAAATCGTTGTCTAGATCTGTACACCCAATTTGGCTTTGCTAACGATGCTTTGAAAGTGTTTGATGAGATACACAACAAAAATTCCATATCTTGGAACATTAGCTTGAAGACGCTTTTGAAATTTGGCCATTTTAAAAGCGCGTGTAATCTGTTTGATGAGATGCCCGAGCGAGATGTTGTAAGTTGGAACTCAATGGTTTCAGGCTGTACTTCTTGTGGATTTGTTGATCATGCGTTTGAACTCTTCTTCAAAATGCAAGATGTTGGTATAAGACCAACTGCATTCACCTTCACGATTTTGATGTCCATTTCCTCTGTATATCAGATTAAGCAATTACATGCTAGCATGATTCGAAATTGTATGAATTTCTCCAGTGTGGTGCTCGGGAATGCATTAATTGACATGTATGGGAAGTTTGGTCTTTTGGATTACGCTTTGGGTGTGTTTTTGTCAATGGAGGAGTTGGATATCATATCTTGGAATTCCTTAATTTCCAGCTGTCATAAATCAGGGTATGAAGAACTGGCATTGAATCAATTCTTTATGATGAGATCAACAGGACATTCACCTGATCAGTTTACCATGTCAACGGTGATAGCTATCTGTTCTAACTCGCGAGATTTGGATAAGGGCATGCCAACTTTTGTTCTCTGTATCAAGATGGGGTTTCTTTCTAATACCATTATTTCAAGTGCAGCTATTGATCTCTTTTCTAAATGCAACAAATTGGAGGATTCCGTCCATCTATTTGAAGAATTAGATATATGGGACTCTATAGTTTGCAATTCAATGATTTCAAGCTATGCCCGACATGGGTGTGTGGAGGATGCTCTGCAACTCTTCGTGTTGACATTGAGGGAGGAACTCAAGCCAACTGAATTCACATTAAGCAGTGTTTTGAGCTCTGCTTCTGTGATTCATCCCTTGGAGCAAGGGTGCCAAATCCATTCTTTGGTTCTTAAACATGGTTTTGAGTCAGATGCCATTGTTGCTAATTCACTAGTGGACATGTATGCGAAATTTGGACTAATTGACTCCGCAATGAAAATATTTGCTAACATGGTTGTAAGAGATTTGATTTCTTGGAACACTATGATTATGGGACTAGCTTTCAATGGGAGGATTATTGAGGCCTTGGACACTTTTAAAGAACTGCTTGAGGAAGGTCCACCACCTGATCGAATAACACTAACTGGGGTTCTTATGGCTTGCAACTCTGGGCATCTTGTTGAGGAAGGAATAAGAATATTTTCCCTTATGGAGAAGGATTACGGAGTTGAACCCACAGGGGAGCATTATGCTTGCATTATTGACATGATGAGCAGAGCTGATAAGCTTGAGGAAGCGATGGAAATTACAGAAACAATGGCTCGCAAACCTGATGCTTCAATTTGGAGGCCAATACTTGATGCATGTGGAGTACATGAAGATTTTATGCTCACTGAAAGAGTTGCAAAGCGACTGATGGAGCTGGACACACTGTCATATCTGCCTTATGTGTATTTGGCTTGGACATACGAGATGAGGGGGAAATGGGAGAGCATGGTTCGAGTCAAGAAAGCTATGAAAGAGAGAGGTGTTGCAAAAATGATTGGTTGTAGTTGGATTGGGATAAGAAACTATATAATTGCTTTTGAGGAAAACCAAATGATTCATCATGGAGGTGAATGCATTTACTTGGTACTAAACTTAGTGATTTGGGAGACGAAGGATGAAGGTTCCATTTATCAACATTATGATAAATTGGGTTTAATGGTTGAGGAAGGGTGAAACACATACGGGAATAGTTAATTATGTGCTTCTCTACAATTTTTTTTGGGTGAAGTACCAATCCATTAACCTAAGAAATTAAATGAAACAAGAAGAGCATCACAGACCAAGAATATATTTATGAGTACAATATGTGAATATACTTATCGATTTGGTCTGTTTTAATTTAACATGTTGCGACCAGTGGTTAAGGAGTAGCATGATTAGATAGTCTGCTGTGTTTAGCTAGATTCACACATGTTTCAACACCAATATGCTTTACAAGTGGCTGTTACTGTATATGATTTTTGTGGTTTAATTGGTTCATGAAATCCATGACTTGGTTATATTGGGTCATTTTTCTATGCACTGGAAAGGGTACCTATGTCTAGATTGTGGATTTCTTAGGTGTTTGTTGCTTGGTATGCAGTGGGAAAAGACTCAAAATTGAAGTGAAGATGCCATTAGAACTCTTTCAATTGACAGTCAAAAGACTTTACTAGTCTTTTTGTTCCTTACAATTATGGAGCTGCCAAAAATTAATCTTCTGTGCAAAAATTATGGTCAGTCTGCGTTAAGTGGTGGAAAAAGTATGTCACTGGGTATTGGGAAGTGTTTGGAATGATTTAAATTAGTTACATGGATGACTAATGACATGGAAAAGTTACTTCCAGACATTTATGAAGTAATGTTTGTTGTGGCTTATGATAGTAATTTATTGCTCAAAAATTTTAATCTATGGGAGTCCAAAGTACAAGTGAGGAAAACCCAACTTCAACTCATAAATTGGAATAACCTAATCGATGGACAACTTGATTGATCCAGAGTGAGATATACCCGACACAGAGAGAGATCACTGCCTTCCTCTGTGTGGTTTTCAACCTTATTTCTAATTCATCATCTTGATCGTGAAGCTTTTCTGCTCCAAATCTGAATTTGTGAGTTTTTCCTCCACCCTCTCTCCTTCTTTCTTTTTCTTCTATAGTTTGCACAGTAATGTTTTGCATGCTATTTTATTTTTGTTTAATTTGATTCATGTTGTTTGCTTTTTCACGTGAGTATTTCTTGTATAATTATATATATAAATTTCATGAATTCATGGAAATTAATTTGAGAACTGCCAGAGAAGTTTCAATCCACATTGATCAATCATCATCAACCAAAACTAGCTAATGGTTAATTTAAATCGTTTTATGTACCTAGATTTATGTTATAAAATATTCTACCAATAGGCTCAGTTTTTTATTTTTTTCTTTTTCCTTTTTTCTTCAAGCAAGAGTTACAGCATTCTGTCTTTGAAACAGGATGCTAAATTAATTCTTAAAATGCTTTTTGAAATTTGATATTTAACAGAAATAAAGTAGAACGCACTTGTGGCGACCAAGGGCTCTTGTTCCGGGATTACTCTTTTGACTAGGAAGAGAGTATATTACGGAAAGACTCTACAGGGCAGTCATCTAAGCATAAGAAAGGATGATGATGCATATCTGTGTCCACAAAAGAAACTGTCTACAATCGACAGAAACAAGAACAGCTGGAGCCTTTAATCCACAAATAATAAGAGAGCAGCAAGCCACTTCCCTTCGAGATTTTCTAGCGAGCTATTTCCTTTGAAGGCTTGAACATTGATTATTTCTGGGTCATTTAGGATCGTGCAACTTGGCAGGACTCCACAGATCTTTGGCCTATCTTTCATTCCTGGAGCCCTTCGAAGCCTGAAACTCTGCCTCTGCCCCCACGCTATCAACAATAACCTGGATGACTCCAGTAGTGCCATGAGTAAGGCTCCATAAAACCTTACCGTTTACAATGAAGCAACAAATGATTTAGAGATACTCCTAGCTCTTTACAATAGCATCTATTAATTGTGTGCACTCGACTTTAGAAGGAGCCCTTGTTTTTTGAATAGTCCTACCGAGACGTTGGCACCTCCTGCCTCAACTCTTTACATTGAAGTCATGAAAATAGTAAGGCCTACTGAAAAAGCTAAATTCCAAATGACATTATCCTATCCCCTCCCTTCCACCCCACTCTCATTGACGTTCTTCAGGGGATTCACGCGCTCCTTCATTTCATCCTATTTGAAATTTCTTCCAAAGCAAGTTCCCGTAAGAAAATATGGAATGCAAAGTGAAGCAAAAAATAAAATTTATTCATATGCAATCTCTTCCACTCATTACATCAGCATGCCAGCAAATATTAGAGCTTCCACCTATCTGTTGCATTTTTATGAGCTATCATCAATTTTTTTCATGTTTAAAATTACCCACAGCGTGTTTTAAAAGATCAAATTTACAGTTTGTCTTAATGATTTTCTTTTAGAAAGATTATCTCATTTGTCAAGTTTTCTTTCTTAGCTTCTAATGAAAATGTTGCACTGTCAAATGGTACACAGTGCCTCTGCACAAAAGAAGTTCAATCAATCCATGTATATATATATATATATCCTTAAGAGTTCAAACTAATCATATAGGCATGCACTATTTTAATACCTTCCCCTCAATTATAATAAAATGCAACTAGATCTAGTATGAGTTGGTAAATTTGGATAGAACTTCTAAGTTCTTGAACAATAAGTAATTTTTTCTAAGCTTTTATCCATATCAACGGATAAGTTTTTTCCCACCAAAGATCATGATTTCTTTCTATGATCGCATGTCTCTTTATTAGCTCCTATTTGTGGTACAAAATTTCGTGAAATATAGGTCATGATTATGATCGATTCGATAGAAAAAAGGGAATAGTGTGTATTTTTTATTGGTGTTTTCCTAGAAAAAATCGTCACATCTTCCTCCAATTTTTGATGAAAGATATTCAATTCATCAAAATAGAAGTTAAAGCCTATCCTTTATATGGAAATCAGAGGCCAAGGGGCCATTATTCCTTTGACTTAGATTGATGAGAATTTGACTCCTTGGGAAATTGAATGTAAATATGACATATTGGCCTATTTTTTGTGTGTACCAATGGAATTGTAATGAAGTGAAGAATGTGAAAGCTTTCTAAATTAGAGGGGTAAAGCTCAAGAGTCTCTTTATAGCATAATTTAATTGAAATTTTTTCAAAGTGTTCATTCAAGCCAAAGCTATACGGAACAGACATTATACGAAAATAAGAAATTATTTTTGCTCACACAAATGATCTTTTATACATTTTTATACATGTAGAAATTTACCCAACTCAATCTAGTAACAAAACAAATGAGAAATGGAAATAATAGATCCATGCCATATTTGATTTTAATATGATTTTCTTGAAGTTAAAAAGTACTGTAACTTCACATCTTAAAGTTTCTAGGCCTGCACCTAGGCGATATCAAGTCCTTTGCAGTAAGATTGTGTTTCATGTAGCCCTTTGTGCACAGAATTATCCAACAATTGATGTCTAGTATACTTGGATACTCCCTTCTTTGTAGCTAGAGGGAGCACTTCTAGATATATAAGATTCCAAGTCTAATCAAACAAGGTCCAAAGATTCCTTTCCTAATATTACTAGTAATATTTCAAAATGCCTCCAGTAATATGTGCCTTAAATGCTAAATAAATTATACACGCAAATCCAATATCCATTTCTCAATTTGTGAACCATGGGTACATGATGACCATTTGGTTGACCTCATGGGAACTAAAGCCAGGGAGCCAATAGTTTCAAGGCAAAATATAGGGTTCTCTCTCTCTCTCTCTCTCTAATGTTCCAAAAAATTACAAAAAACTACCTTGTTTTCCAATTTTTAACATAAAAGTTGGAAATGCTTTTTTTTTTTTCTTGCTTCTATGTTATACATGCCTAATTTTATTTATGGAGGATTACAGTGGTTGTGAAACATAATCACGGACAAGAGTAGCATAAGACATAACGAATGGATATTTTTAAAAACAATGAATAGTAGAGGGTGCATGAAGTGTCGTTTGTTGTAAAAATTAAATTTGAAAGCATGAGTGAAAAATAAAATTGAGAAACTTATCGGTTAAGATATATGTAGCGCTGTCCTTATAAAAGATTCCAATACGGTGTGGAAGGCTTGCTGGAATCTACCCCGACGATACAATAATTCTTTCGATTGGCGTGCACTCATCAATCGGAAAACAAGAACCAAGATAGACATACATACACACGCAGTAGCATTTGTGTGGAGGAAGAAAGCACTAGCAGTTGCGTTCTTATATATCTTTATCTCGTGATATATAGATACACACACATACACACGCACATACACAATTAATTTAAAAATGGTAACAAAGCAGTCATAAAGCAATCACAAAACGGTCACAAAATGGTCAAAAATAAATCACAAAAATGGTTAACAACAACGGTAAAAGCTATTTTATGGCGATTAATAAAACTAAATGAAATATTTAAATGACTATAAGAGTAGTAAAGGCTTTTGAAATACCTTTACACAAAATACCAACAATCCCTCTCTATTTCAAAACACTAAAGAATATATGGGTTAACCAACTAGAATTCAAGTCACAACCCAAACCTAGGAAAGATGAGTCATGACCCACAAAAATATGGCGAGACATTTAAACTGTTAGCCTTAGAGGCTACGTGAGTTTAATTGTCTTGTTTTGATGATAAAAACCCATTAGTGGCTCTAGGTCAACTTATCTTTGCATGTTAAGTCATGGTAATTATATTTACAAATGTAAAGATTAAGTAAATTCTTAATAGGTTAGACATCATCAAAAAGGAGGAGAATGTTAGCCTTGGTGGCTACACTATCATGGTTTATTGTGTTTTGATGATATTAACCTACTTGTTGTTCCTAGTGCATTCCATCTTTACAGATTATGTTTAGTACAGGTTCAAGGGATGAATACTTGAAGCATTGGTCAAAAGGAAAAGATTGGACCGAGTTGACGATCAAAGTAGGAAAGATCAAAAGGTCACGTACTCAAAAGGACTCATGCACAACCGAAAGACGTTTTATGTTGTATTATATGTAATGGGGTGTGCGTTTGAGGTAGTTTATGTTGTAACTTTTTTGTTTTGTTTCTTACATGATTTCTGAGTAAGAGTTGAGCAAATGCATGCATACTAGGACACAAGAGTATATAGGATTGTACTAAAGTCACAAACTTAATATTCATAATTTTCTAAGTCAAAACAAGAGTTTGTCAAATGAATCCTAAAACTCAAACATGTTTTTCAAAGGGAAAAATTTTCAACATATTGTTTTATAAACCTTTTCATACTTAGTCCCAATTGTGTCAAAACATTGCTAATGTCCTAAAGCCTTGAGAAAGTCAAGCATATTTTATAAAGAACACACTTAGCATATAAGATATCGAATCAAGCTTCAAAAGTGTTTTCATTATTTAAGATATCTTATATTTAAGTGGAAACTCACTTGGACAAATTTTAATCTTCATTAAACTTTATACCTTTCACGTACTTTTGTCCAAGAATGTTTTAAGTGTTTAAAAGACTTTTTGGTTGGGTTTAAAACCTAAGTTATGCACCTATCAAATGTCCTGAACACCCTTCGGTATTTGGGGCATAATTTACTAGAAGAGTCCAAAAAGCACAATCTTGGTGTCCTTGGAAAGCTAAGAAAAAATCCTATAGCTTTTATGTTGATGACATTTTTTGATTCAGGGCATTGGTCGACCAGAGCAGGGGCATGGTCAACCAGACTAAGTTAGTAGCCAAATGATCGTCATAGACCAGACGATTGGTCGACCAATGCAGGGGACTGGTCGACCAATGGGGTGAATGGTTGACCAAAGAAGGTTAATGGTTGACTGGTGGTCTCATGCCTAGTGCCATAACGGCTAGAAAACGGCTTGTTTTATTTGGGAATTGCTCCTAACTGTCTAATAACGGCCAGTTGGGTGTTTTGGCTATTACAAGTCCATAGACTTGTTTAGCATGATCTTGATTGGTTCTTGATCATTTTAGTCAAAAATATCATTTTATACAAAACCTAACACTTTGCATTTAGTTCATATTCACAAGTGCTCAAACTATCTTGTTCTTTAATCTTATTTGAATCATTTCTTGAGAGAGTAGTGTGAGATTGTTTTGTAATTGCAATCGACTCATTGTAAGGAGCATCATTTGTGTATCATCTTCATTGTAATAGGTTCTTTGTGAACCGTTTGGTGGAGTTTCGTTGTGAACCGAACTTAAAGAGATCTTGGTGATCCTTGTGGCTCTTGGTGAGCGCGGTAGGGTTTTTTACCTGATTTGTAAGGCTTGCTTTTCCAGGGAAGGAGTGTTTATAAGGATTGTGGAATCCTTGACTTGGTGCTAAGGTGTGGACATAGGCTTGGTGCCGAACCACATTAAAACTTGGTGTTAACTTTTCTCTCCCTACTCTTTATTATTTTTCTTGTGCATGATTTAAATTCTATATTGTGATATAATTGTTTGTCATCTTGTCAAGACCATTGTTTTGTAAAGAAACTATGAAACACGCAAAAAGAGCCATTTGCCCTTCCTCTGACTCTATATTGTATATCCGTTGTGGGGAACACGTAACTCCACAGGCTGCAATGTCTAACAAAAACTCTATAAACCATAGTTCCTATTGCAAGTCATACACACTTACCATCTACCTTACAATTTAAAGCTTAATTATTCAAAGCAGATTGACATGAATAGGTCATGCACCTTGCGTAATTTTCATGAATGCTCTATGAATCTTGCCTAAGAATATATAGGAGTGACTCCAATCCATACTCATATACGTGAACTCATAAAGTGTACATTGCAATTAAGCATACCACCTATAAGGGCTATGTAATTCATTAAGATCAAGTACTCAACCTCACACTTTGTAGTCTTACAGTTCCTCACTATAGGATGAGCATTTATAAATTCAATGATTGTCATTACACGCTTAAATTGTGTAATTAGGTGGTTTAATTTATGCATTGCAACTTATATTTTTTATTAAATACCTAATTACTCTCAATATTTTAGCACAGTTTCATATTTATAATATTTGGATTTTATTGAGTAATTTATGAATTTTTGGTATTTTTTAATTGCAGGGCAATTATTGGGAGCTAAAACCGGCACCACTTCGTAATTCATGCATAATTTTTTTTTTCCAAACTCCGATCGACACGATTTAAAATTTTGGAGAAATATGAAAATATTATCTACAACTTTCGTGTTTTAAGCTTTGAGCGATATGAGCTCCAAGATGGTCAAAAGTCGGCTCGATCGCTGGGAAATAGAAAAGAAAAAACAAGAAATAAAAAAAAATTGTTGATTTGACCCGGCCATGCTGCCGGGTCCTTGAAAGCGTACGTGAAGGGCAGCCCTCTCCCTCTCCCTTTATATTTTCCTTTTCTCTTCAGCTCCAAAGTCACCCGAGCTCCCTCCTTTTCTTCCTTCTTTTTTTTTGTTCCCTTCTCTCGGCCACACAACACCCTTCTCTCTTCTCCTTACCCTCTCTAACTCTCTTCCCTTCTCTCCTTTGTCTCCCTAACTCTCTTCTCCCTCTCCTCTCTTCCCTCTCCCTCTTGGTCTCCCTTTCCTCTTCCTTTCTTCCTCTTTCCCTCTATCCTTTCCCCTGCCCGGTCCTCCATAGCTATTGCTATGAAACCTCCCAACTGAGCCTCCTTTTCTCGTTCTGCTGCCAACCCCACCAACCCGAGCCCTTCCCCATTGCTCTATCAGCTCTCCTTTGCTGCTGCCATCCACCCACTACTATAGCTACTTCTAGCTGAGAATTCCTTTGGCTGCTGCAACCACAAACCCGAGTGCTCTTTCCCTGCTACTGTTTCAACTCTCCTTGCTGCTGCTTCTCCTCATATGTGTTGTTGTGTGCAAAAGAACCACATGGCGAGTAGCTTCCTCCAACAGCATGACTCTCTCTCTCTCTCTCTCTCTCTCTTCTTCTTTCCTTTAGTTTTGTCTTGTTCTTAATTTTTAGATAACTGAATACTTGTCATATTTTTTAGTAGAATTTTAATTAAAATTTCAATTTTTATTTTATCTTGTTTGAGTATTTTTAATAAAGTTAATTTCTTTTCATTTTCTTCGTACTTATTTAGCGTTTGGTTAAGTGATTATGTTTAAGTTCGTATTGATCTCCTAAATATATAAAAATAAATAAAATTATGTCTTCTTAGGATTTAGATTGGTTGTTGACCCTATGGGTCATACCCTGTTTTGATTATGACAAATACTCAGGTATTTAATGACTGCCGAGTTGATGTGCAGGTTTATCTTCGTAGTATCCTATGATGGCACTCGGAGACCCGGAGGAAAACAAAGACGAAGATCCTAGATATAATTTATTTGTTGTATGTTATATTTTGGTTTGTAATAATTAAGTAGGAAAGGTCTGTAACAGTAAATAGGGCTTGGATTGTAATAATTACATGCATCACCTGCATGGCTTAATACGTAAGCTCAAAAGGAAAATGACCTTAGACAGGCCTTAGACCTTCGGTCAACCTTCGGTCGATCGACACCGAACTTTTCCGGTGTCTTCAAATTGGATCCCAAGTGACCCTAGGACACACACATTTACACTTATGTTTGTTAGGCACTTGAATAGGGCTTGTCTGTTTCGAAACAGGACCGAAATGCACACATGGTGCACTTTCGGTTGACCAGCAAAGTCAGTTCATTTTGGCCCGGTTGACCGAAACATCTGGTCGACCAAAATAGATAGTTCAAAAGGCCCCGGTTGACCGAAACATCTGATCGACCAAAACAGATAGTTCAAAAGGCTTCGGTTGACCAAAACATCTAGTCGACCAAAATAGATAGTTTAAAAGGCCCTGGTCGACCGAAACTCTTTTTGGTCAACATTTTGACCACCTGGTCGACCGAAACATGTAGTTCAAGAAGCCTTAGTTGACCGAAACCTCCCTGGGTCAAATTTTGACCATTTGGTTGACCGAACTAGGTAGTTCAAAAGGCCCTGGTCGACCGAAAACCTCCCTGGTCAATATTTTGACCATCTGGTCGACCGACCACTTTTGTACTCCAACTACCTGGTCGACCGGAGGGTTCTCGGGAGAATTCCTAGCGGTTTGGTCGACCAAACCAGGCAGTTCAAAATGGCCTAATCGATCGAACCTCAAAAAATTGAGAAATCTTCTTATCCTGGTCGACCAAGACCTTAGTTCAAAAGTCCCCTGGTCGACCGAACCATATGAGACTTGGTCGACCGAACTTGTTTTGGTCGACGGAACCTCTCAGGTTGCCCTAATTTTTTACCGCTGTTAATAATTTTTAAACGGGATTAAAATACTTTAAACATCATTAAACTTTTTTAATAATACCCAATAGGTCCCCAATGGTCATATTTTCTCCCATGTCTATATATATGAGCTCATTTAAGAAAATTAAGATAGATTAGTAGATTGGATTAGGATAAAATTCTCTAAAAATCATAAAACCCATAATACTCATCTTTGAGCCTCCAACACTTATTCTTACCAAATCTTCCACTCAAACATTTTTGTAAGTGTGATTTAAGTGTTGTTGATTTCTAGGGTTGCTCTCCCAAGTGCGGTAATTGTTTTTGACGATTTTGATTGAGAGCTAACCCAAGTATTCTTAGGGGACTTTGTTAATAAGTCTCTCCTAAGAAGACTTATATTAAACTTCCAAGTATTGCACATTCATTGCAATACCTTGTGAAGTTTTGTATTTGGTGTGGATTGCAAAAACCATTTCAAAATACCTTCAAATATCCAGTGTGCTTTGTCTTGATAAATCTTTAAAGAGATATTTGTTTGTGTGAGAAAAATCTTTGTTGCAATATTCATTGATTTATATCTATAGTTGAATACAAAGATTAAACTCTTTTTGCAAACCAAACTTATACATTGCTAGAGCTTCATATACATATATGTATTGAGAAAACTTGTTGATTAAAATATATGACGTTTGTATAATATCTTTGTTTGAACACTTAGATTGAATATCGTGTGATACAAAGATCATTTAGGTTTGCACTCTCACGCACTCATTACAACGATAGTAAATCTATTTGACAGTTGACATCTTAGACCACATTGAGCTTACATATTGAATCATATTGTGGTGTTTGTGATTGCGCGTATCTGGGTGCACATCTACTTTACTTGAAAGCATTTTCATTGTACCATTTCATTGTATTTCAAATACTATTGTGTTCCCAGGCACGGGCCTAAAGAGGGAGACTAGCCCTGGAATAGTCCCGGATTGGCTTAGACTTGGTTAAGAAAGTTAGGTGCGTCGTCCTGTTAAGGCGTGTAGGTTGAGGTCAGCCCCGCTAATTGACCTGGTTAAGATCGAGGTCAGCCCTGTGATAATTTGACCTGGTTGTAAATGGTACCGCTCCACCCTTAAGTGAGCTATTAGTGGAATCCTCAAGCTTACGAGCTTGAGGCGGGGACATAGGCACAGTTGGCCGAACCCCGATAACATATCGTGTGTTTGCTTATATTTTTACATTTTATATTTACCGCATATGTATGTTATGGGTGAATGATGTGTATGACTTAATTTCCACAGTATATGTATCTACGCATTTGGAAATTGTATAGACTGATCCTAGGTTGTGTACATACCGCTGTTGCATAGATCAACCTAGGTGAAAAAGTTTTAAAATTCCAATTCACCCCCCCCCTCTTGAGAATACACCAATTCTAACAATTGGTATCAGAGCCTCGTTGCACTAGACTTAAATGTTTTTGCAAAAAGATAACAATGGCTCAAATTGGTATATTCCCATTCGGTGAGGTTCAGTCACCTTTCAGTCCTCCTATGTTTTGTGGTGTCGATTACACCATGTGGAAAATTAGAATGAGCATTTTTATAAAATCAATGAATTGGAGGGCCTGGTAGGTGATTGTAAATGGAATTTGTATGCCTGTAGAAAATGATATCAATTCGATGCATGCAAATTCACATGCCATGGACATGCTATATTGTGCTTTAGATACTGATATTCTTCATGAGTTTATGGCATGTTGTAGTGCACAGGAGATCTAGGTTGAGCTTGAAAAGAAATACGGAGAGACTCAGAAAAAGGAAACCATCACTCCAGAGGTGTCATGTTCAGATGCTCAGGGAGTGGTAAGTGATAGGGATAGTGCATCAACAGAGCATGAGGTATATGATTCTCACTCTAGCTCATTTCAGGATTCATGTGTTGAATGCGATGTCACTATATGCATTGAATCATCTGCTAAATTCCATAATAATTCTATTGATGATTCGTGTGATGATTCTTATGCTGAATGTTGTGTTGTGTCTCATGCTAAATCATCTGTTCATAATATTGTTAATGATGTATATGATGATTCTTATGAAAAGCATTGCAGCATATCGTACGATGAATCATCTGAGAATATTTGTGATAGTCCTATTAAACATGCATGCAATGATTCATATGATAATTCTTGTATTAAACTATGTATTGAATCATGTGCTGAATTGAATACCAAAAGCATGTTGTCGCATGAAAAACTAGAAAAGACGTTATTGAAAATGCACAAGTTTCTAGTTAGAATTTCTAAGCATAAAATATTTTTGAAGAATGAGAACAAAAGAATAGCAAAACAATTAAAGGGGTTAGAAAATTTTCGTGCTATTCTTGAAATGAAAAAGATTGAGAAAATATTGAAAATTGCATGCTTAGATAAAGAAATATATGATTATTCTAGATCTACACTCAAAGCTAAAAATGATAAGAATAATCATAATAAACCCTTTGGACCTAAAAGGAAAATTCATTTCAGAAAGGGTTCAAGTTTTTTACACAAAACCAACAGTCAAGCCTTACTAAACAAAAACGTAATAAATAAGCACAATCCCTTGCGTATATTCTATACCTGCTTATTTTGCAAAACTGTGTGGCACGTATGGTTTAAGTTTCTATTTAGAAGTGCTAGAGGCTTGAGTAAAGAAATGATGTGAGTTATCATGGTAGCAAACCCCGTAGGATTTAAGGAAAAACGAACTCAAATTGAAAATGCATTCTTGTCATCCCTCCTTTGTTCCTAGGTTTTGGAAGGTGTGATGACGGTAAGTTTGGGAAGTGGTTGTTGCTTAAAATGAAAATCTTAGTGCACTATCTTGTTATACTAAGAACCTTGATCCACTTCCAAATGAACATGGCGTGTACGCCCGGTGTTTAGTTCTAATTGCTTAACCCATGCTAACATGAAAATCACCAAGTTAAGCAACTATTGTCCATTACACAAAATTGAGTGTTAGGATTCTATCTTCTATTATATATCACTATACCCTAAACTCACTTTTGAATGTGAAAAGCCTAAATCAAAATCAAGTCATCACTTTGGGCTTAAAGCACTACTGATCTTAAATAGCTAATATATATATTAAGTGCTCCTCATAGCTATAACCAAATTAAAGGTATCCACTAGGAATTTGGTCCTTTGAGTTGAAATTGTAAGACCTTTAATTTTGGTTTAATCGCTCCATAGGAAATCTTTACCAAACCACGATCATCAGGTATAGATTCATCATTTCCTTGGTTTGTATCCTTATTCTAAATTGTGATAATATCGAAAGGATACTTTCCAATCACCAAAGAGCATTGTTCACAACATTCACATATCCTATATGCTCTTTGCCCAAGTATGGACATGATTACCTTCACAGAAATATCTTGAAAAATGTCCTGTCTATCCTAAATACTCTTATGTACCCATTAAGTGATTTAAATCTACAAAGAGTATTTATTTATCATCCCTTCACGAGCTCTCAAATCACTAAGACATATCCTTTAGAGCTTTGTGTACTTAGAGATGAGTTGAATGGCTAATATGATTGCCTAGGTCTCAATCTAGGTAAATGCATAAAATTTAAGAAGACCTATGCATGTGTACTTTTAAATTGAAAATCATTCTAACTTGTGCCTCTCACACATATTGAAATTCATATCAATAGAGACAATATTGGCTTAGCTCACTTAAAGAAATATCTATTGTGACTTTTTGGTCCGCTAAGCCTATTCATCCAAAGCCAAGCATATATCATCAAAAATTTTAAAACAGTTGGCTAAAGAACCAGAAAGTGAAAAAGACATAAATTGAATAAGTGCATAACTCAGGGGGAGCATTTATCCTTCATATCTATATAAATGAAAATGCTCTCATATTCTCATATCATTTTTGTCTTTGTGCCTTAATGAATAACCATACTATACTAAACTCATAACTATCAATTGTTGTGTATTGTTTATATTATATATTGATGGACAGTGATTTGTGATTATCTAGTATTGTGAACTGTTATTGAATATGTTGTTTGATAATACTGGATTGCATGGAACGCCAACTGCATGGCTGATGCAGTATGTTGTGTATTGCATGCTGGTAGCACATATAGGTTCTCACATGCTTAAACTGAAATTTTTTGAATTGATTGCTTGAATCTATCAGGTTTTGGTACTTGAAAATTTGGGAAATGTCCGATTTATAGACGGCACTTTGCTGAAATTTCGACAGGAGTTTTCCTAAACCAAAACCTTGTGTTAAGGATGATTATGATAATAAAAATGTTAAAATGTTTTGAAAAGATGAGTGAAACTTAAATAGAAATATCACATTTTCATCCTTGCATAATCATCACATACTTATGAGAGCTCAGCTCCATCCCTATAGGAAGCACATAAATGACTTATATGCGTCACTTTCGTCTATTGAAATATTGAGGCTCTTCTAAAATCCTTGAACATTATATCTTGTGCTTAAAGGCTTATATTTTGATATGGAATGTTTGTGGATCTTGAACTATATTGCATGCCTTAATATATATTCTTTGATGCATCTATGGTCTATAGGGACAACTATACTAATTAAGTGAAAAATATAATTGACAAATACTCAGTATAGTTGATTTTAAAGATGTGGATTGATGGCTTATATCATTAAGAAAAATGAAATTAATCTTTGGTTAAGTATAAGTAGTTAAAGAATCTAAGCACATATTCAAATTGATAGGGGGAGCATCTAAAATTAAATTACTATCCTATTTTTCTTACCCATATGTTTAGCTTAGATCTTAAATGAACTCATTGTGACATGCACTTGAATGTAACAATTTTATTGAAATTCATAATCTGAAGCATGTTTATATTGTCACAACTGTTTGTACTTGCCATATGATCTTGCATGTGATTGTTGAAACTCTTAGGATCATTATGGTTTTGGTTTTTTGGTTATCTTTAGTATGTGCTTTATTGACAAACCAGAAAATTTGTTGCTTGCTTGCATGATCTTTAAATTTATTTTTGGAAAGCACCCCCAGTACCTTTTGCAAATATCAAAAGGGGATATATGTTTATAGTTATATACATATGTATTTATTTTAGTACTTATGGCAAGAACCCTTCTCAAAACTCAAATTTTTATCTCTTGCCTTATTATTATTATATACATACATGTATTTCAAAATTGCATAACCTTGAGTATAGTCTTAATTGACTATTGTGCTTTTAAAATGAAATGCAATATGTCATGCATATGCGTTGAAAGATCAATATTTGTTGCATGCTGAATTATTTGATAGGATGAGTATATAAGAAATGCACTTAAGAGAACATCATCCTTGAGCTAAATTCAAGTAAGCGTGCATGCAAATATACATGGGAATTTAGGTCCTAATCTTAGAATAAATCAGTAAGAACTTAATGCCTAAAATCTCTTGCATGCTAAGTAATACTAAGAAGAATGAACATATGATGGATGTGCTTAAATGAAATTCATTCTTGAGCATAAACGCGCTTATCTAGGCTTGAGACTATATTTGGGAGTTTTGGCCCCATCCTTGAGAAGAGAATTATGACTCACCAAGCTCATTGAGCTCACACTATTAATTGGCTTTAACTTTTTGAGTCCGATTTGTTTCATTACTTATACTGTATTAGAAACTTAATGAACTCTCATAATTAATGTCAGTATAAGTAGATGCTTCCTAGATATTTCATAGTGTACATAAATTTAGGGGGAGCTCTCAAGTAAAATTTACAAGTCTAAGAAACAAACTTTATAGTTGATATGTTTTATTGCCTTAGATTTGTGAATATTGATTGTAGCTTGTGTGCATAATTCATATGTCTACTCCATGATGGCCTTGGACTTTACATTTTATTGCATAATCATATTGGGCTTAATGAGTATTGATTATGACTTGTAATGGCCACTTTTGTTGTCCACTTTATGATGATATTGAAATTTATACTTGATTGATGGACCGTACTAAGCAGTTTGAGTACTTGTGGATAACTTGCTAGGTTTATAAACTCAAACATTCCTTTTTATACTGGATTTGTTTTGGAAAGTCCCATTCTCAAACGGCACGCCGCCAAAATTTTTTCGAAAAACTTTCCGAACTTATTGTGTACAAAAATGATATTTTCCTTTTATTTGCCTATATAAACTTAAATGGTTATCTACACCCTTTTTGCAGTTGCCAAAAGGGGGAGATTGTTGACACTATGGGTCATACCCTGTTTTGATTATGACAAATACTCAGATATTTAATGACTGCCGAGTTGATGTGCAGGTTTATCTTGGTAGTATCCTATGATGGCACTCAGAGACTCGGAGGAAAACAAAGACAAAGACCCTAGATATAATTTATTTGTTGTATGTTATATTCGGGTTTGTAATAATTAAGCAGGAAAGGTCTATAATAGTAAATAGGGCTTTGATTGTAATAATTACATGCATCACCTGCATGACTTAATACGTAAGCTCAAAAGGAAAATGACCTTAGATAGGCCTTAGAGAATACCCTTCGGTCAACCTTCGGTCGACCGACATCGGACTTTTTCAGTGTCTTCAAATTGGATCCCAAGTGACCCTAGGACACACACATTTACACCTATGTTTGTTAGGCACTTGAATAGGGCTTGTTTGTTTCGAAACGGGACCGAAATGCACATATGGTGCACTTTCGGTTGACCAGCAAAGTCAGTTCATTTTGGCCCGGTTGATCGAAACATCTGGTCGACCAAAACAGATAGTTCTAAAGGCCCCGGTCGACCGAAACATCTGGTCGACCAAAATAAATAGTTCAAAAGGCCCTAGTCGACTGAAACTCTTTTTGGTCAACATTTTGACCACCTGGTTGACTGAAACATGTAGTTCAAGAAGCCCTGGTTGACTGAAACGTTCCTAGGTCAAAGTTTGACCATCTGGTCGACCGAACTAGGTAGTTCAAGAGGCCCTGGTCGACCGAAAACCTCCCTGGTCAATATTTTGACCATCTGGTCGACTGACCACTTTTGTACTCCAACTACCTGGTCGACCGGAGGGTCCTCGGGAGAATTCCTAGCAGTTTGGCCGACCGAACCTCAAAAAATTGAGAAATCTTCTTCTCCTGGTCGACTGAGACCTTAGTTCAAAAGTCCCCTGGTCGACCGAACCATATGAGAGTTGGTCGACCGAACTTGTTCTGGTCAACCGGACCTTTTGAGTTGCCTTAATTTTTTACCATTGTTAATAATTTTTAAACGGGGTTAAAATGCTTTAAACATCATTAAACTTTTCTAATAATACCCAATAGGTCCCCAACGGTCATATTTTCTCCCATGTCTATATATATGAGCTCATTTGAGAAAATTAAGATAGATTAGTAGATTGGATTAGGATAAAATTCTCTAAAAATCATAAAACCCATAATACTCATCTTTGAGCCTCCAACACTTATTCTTACCAAATCTTCCACTCAAACATTTTTGTAAGTGTGATTTAAGTGTTGTTGATTTCTAGGGTTGCTCTCCCAAGTGCGGTAATTGTTTTTGACGATTTTGATTGAGAGCTAACCCAAGTATTCTTAGGGGACTTTGTTAATAAGTCTCCCCTAAGAAGACTTATATTAAACTTCCAAGTATTGCACATTCATTGCAATACCTTGTGAAGTTTTGTATTTGGTGTGGATTGCAAAAACCATTTCAAAATACCTTCAAATATCCAGTGTGCTTTGTCTTGATAAATCTTTAAAGAGATATTTGTTTGTGGAGAAAAATCTTTGTTGCAATATTCATTGATTTATATCTATAATTGAATACAAAGATTAAACTCTTTTTGCAAACCAAACTTATACATTGCTAGAGCTTCATATACATATATGTATTGAGAAAACTTGTTGATTGAAATATATAAAGTTTGGATAATATCTTTGTTTGAGCACTTAGATTGAATATCTTGTGATACAAAGATCATTTAGGTTTGCACTCTTACGCACTCATTACAACGATAGTAAATTTATTTGAGAGTTGACATCTTAGACCACATTGAGCTTACATATTGAATCATATTATGGTGTTTGTGATTGCACGTATCTGGGTACACATCTACTTTACTTGAAAGCATTTTCACTGTACCATTTCATTGTATTTCAAATACTGTTGTGTTTCTAGGCACGGGCCTAAAGACGGAGACTAGCCCTGGAATAGTCCCGGATTGGCTTAGACCTAGTTAGGAAAGCTAGGTGCGTCGTCCTGTTAAGGCGTGTAGGTTGAGGTCAGCCCCGCTAATTGACCTGGTTAAGATTGAGGTCAGCCCTGTGTTAATTTGACCTGGTTGTAAATGGTGCCGCTCCACCCTTAAGTGAGCTATTAGTGGAATCCTCAAGCTTGCGAGCTTGAGGCGGGGACATAGGCACAGTTGGCTGAACCCCGATAACATATCCTGTGTTTGCTTATATTTCTGCATTTTATATTTACCGCATGTGTATGTTATAGGTGAATGATGCATATGACTTAATTTCCACAGTATATTTATCTACGCATTTGGAAATTGTATAGACTGATCCTAGGTTGTGTACATACCGCTATTGCATAGATCAACCTAGGTAAAAAAGTTTTAAAATTCCAATTCACCCCCCCTCTTGGGAATACACCAATTCTAACATTGGTTGTCTTGTTAAAAATTAAATTTTTGTTGAGTTCGATTTTATTAAGTTTAGTTTAATTGAAGTCCGTTTTTTTTCCCGTGCTTCATTATTGTTTAGTAGTTAAAGTTCTAATTTTGGGTTTGAGTTCTTGATTGCGTTAAAAATTTGGTGTTTATTGAATTTGTATTTGTGTGAGTTTATTTTAATTGTGTGCTTAATTTATGTATTAAAGTTATCACTTTTAATCTCTTTCTGAAGTTTAACACATCTTTCAATTCTTGTTCAGTTGTTAGACGTAGGTGTCCATTTCTCATTGTCAAATTCAATGCATGTTAGTATATAGAATTTAAATTGCACGTTCGTTTAATTTATCAAAAAAAATATCAAACATCTTGAAAAACCCAAATCTGAACTGTGTTCAGTGCTCTTTTGTTTCTTATTTTCTAATTGAAATTATATAAATTTTGAAACTAAACTGCATTTCTTGAGGAGACGATATGGCCTTTGGGCTATATTTTACATGACTTAACTCCTATACTTGAGATAGTTTTTGAGTTGCTTATTTTTAGAGTGAGTCAAGTTTTTGGCACCATTGCTGGGGAATGTCAGTTTTAGTTTCAAACTAATGTTTTTCTCGTTAGTTTAGTTTTTCTCATGAAGAAAAAAAATAAAAAAAAAATAAAAAAATTAATAAAAATAGAAAAAAAAAAAGGAAAAAAAAAAAAAGAGTTTTGAAGAAAATATGGTTGCACGTGCACCACGCACGTTTATGGATTTTCTATAGCCTACATGCACTATTGCACCATCTTACACTACTTTACCTAATGATGAACTTAACTTCATGATGTAGCACAGGAGGACGTCATTGATACCTCAGTTTTATAAGACGGAATCCGAGTGTCCTTATCGGCACCTAACGGAGTTTAAGTTGAATTGCAATATTTTTTTCTCTCGTGTTAGAACTGATGAATTTACTAGACTTTGTTTATTTCTTGCCTCTTTGAAGGTAGGGCGAAGATGTGGTTTAATTTTTTGAGACTTCACTCTATCTCTAATTGGGCTAACATGAAGCATGAATTTTTGTATAAGTTTTGTCCCTCATAGAGAACTCAATTTTTGCATAAACAGATCATTTAGTTTATGTATAAGGATGACAATACTTTTCGGGCTTGCTGGGAGAGGTTCAAGGATCTGCTAAGTACTTGTCCGCATCACGAGTTTGAATCATGGAGATTAGTCATTTATTTCTATACAACTTTTACTCCTGATTGCAAACACTTTTTCCATGCCATGTGTAATGGAGAACTCTTCAGCAAGGAACTGGATCATGCACTATCATTCTTTGATTACTTAGTTGAAAGTATCCAACAATGGAATACACGATATCAGACACCCATAGCAGTACAACCTTTCAGAGCGATTAGTGATGGCGGTAGATACGAGGTTAAAGAGGAAACTAGTCTACAAGCTCCTGTTGCTGCGTTGTCTAAAAAAATTGAGGTCATGGAGTCAGAGAAAGTGAAAGCTACGAAATCGGTGGAGGATTGTCCGCTTTTACCAGCATTGCAAGAGAATGGATCTGATCAGATGCACTCAGTAAATTGGATAAAAAAATCTCAAAATCAGTCATTGTTATAATCCAGGATGGAGGAATCACTCAAACTTATCATGGAGGAACGATTAGTTTGGTCCATCTTCCTCACAATTTCAGCAATTTCCTCAATCTTATGCCCCATCTCTGCAATCGCTATATCATCTAGTTGCAGCTCCTCAACAGTAGTATCGGCCATAACAGATTTCTCAGATCTATGTACCTCTGGGATTTCAATCAAATTTAACCCCTATCCCATCAAAGAAATCTTCCGATGACAACATGACACAGATGGCGAACATGTTCCAGCAATTCATGCAGATTCGCATCACGACCAACAATTAGAATAATCAAGTCTTCTATGAGCTGAGAGACACTATGAATAAGATAAGTACGCAACTGAATACCTTTGAAAAAGGAAAATTTCCTGCACAGCCTCAGCCTAACCCCCAGGTATATTGACAACAACAGCAACCAGTGCATACTGTTTCAGGGGATTCTATTGAAATGGCGAAGGCGGTTATTACCTTGAGAAGTGGAAAAGAAGTGTCCTATCCTGAAATACCCGTTGATCAGCAAACAGTTACTCCAACACCTGAAAAGGCAACCGAGATAGATGAAGGAAATGAAAAATCAGATGAAGTGGGCTCAGATTCAAAGAAGTTAGATAATAAGGAGGATGAGACTGTTAAGGAGTATCAACCTGTGTTACTCTACCCTGAGAGATTGACATCTGGTAAGAAGAATAAGTATCACATTGAGATTCAAGAAATATTCAAATAGGTGAAAATCAACATTCCACTTTTGGATGTCATACAACAAGTTCTCACATACACAAAACTTCTGAAGGATCTATGCACAATGAAAATGAAATTGAACGTGAAGAATAAAACTTTCTTGATCAAGCAAGTTAGTACGTTGATATTGAGTCAGACTCCTTAGAAGTTCAGAGATCCTGTTCTCCCATTATTTCTATTATGATTCATAAATCTCGTATTAGGAGAGCCTTACTTGATTTGGGGAGTAGTGTGAGCTTGCTCCCATTTTCAATATACGAGCAGTTGGGTTTAGGTGAGCTGAAGAAAACACCCAAAATTCTACAGTTGGCAGATATATCACTAAAAGCTCCATGAGGTGTTATTAAAGATGTGTTAGTATAAGTTGACAAATTCTATTACCCAGTGGACTTTGTGGTTTTGGATATGCAGTAGCTTGTCTCCAACATCTACCAGGAACCTATTATTCTTGGGAGACCATTCCTTGCTACTTCAAATGCCTTGATTAACTTTCGAAGCAGAGTACTTAAGCTCACATTTGGAAACATGACATTAGAGATGATCGTGTTTAATAAGATGTCGATTGGGTGTGATGATTCAAAGATATATTCATTAGATGTGGTAGATGACTTGGATATGTTAGAGTTGTTTTCATCATTTGGTTCTTATGGTGCATTTGAGAATGAATCCCCTGAGCTACTTGAGGTATTTGATGAAAAAGTTTCTTTGATTAGAGCATTATTAGAATCAGAGTGGCAGTCCACAGAGATAGATGCAATACAAGTCCGTGATGCGCAATGGAACCGAACCCAACCATGACGGATGTGATAAAGAAAGAAGTGCTGAAGATGTTAGACATCATCTATCTTACTACCGACATGTCATGCAGCCCTTGGTTTGATGATGTAATGGACTACCTTGCCACCGATCGAATGCTAGAACATGGGATAACGCAGGATAAGCATTAGTTCTTTGTAGAAATCAAGATCATACTTAAGAAGACGGGTTGTCCAAATCGAAAAGCCTAGTTCAAGAAATTGGTTGATGCGCTCTAGGCCTACTGAATTGCATTCGAGAAAAATTTAGGGATGACTCCCTATAGGGTGATTTACAGTAAGGCATGTTGTGTACATGTTAAGATTCAACATTATGCATTATGGGCTATAAAATAGATTAACTTTTTACTTGACAATGGCATAGGTTTGAGAAAGTTGCAAGTGCGTGAGCTTAAAGAACCCAAGAGGAAAGTCTATGACAATACTCGCTTAGTGAAGAAGCGAATGAAGCCGCTACATAAAATCAAGGATAAACAACTTTTCTTGAATCAGCAAAACCTTCTTTGCAACTCTAGATACCATCTATTTCCCTAGAAACTAAGGTCTCGATGGGGTGGATCGTTCATTGTTGAACACATTCATTCCCACAACACAGTAGAACTGGTGGATCCAACGAATGATAACAGCTTCATGGTCAATGAACAACAACTCAAGCCTCTCACGACCCCCTTTTATCCAAATAAAGAGGTCTTGCAGGGGAGTCCTTTGACGTTTCTATTTTACTATTTTTCTTTTTCATTTTTTTTGTTTTATTTTTTTTTATTTTCATTTCTCTTTTCTTTTTCTATTGCATTAGTTGGTAGTGATTTTCTATTAGTTTGTTCACCCGTGCACAGTTTTTCTATTTCTCCTATGCTTTCACATTGAGAACAATGCTCCACTTTAGTTGGGGGGGGGGGTGAGAATTTGCATGTAACACTATGCACGTCTACTTGATGGGTTTTATATTAATTAAAAATAATAATAAAAATAATAAAAATATAGAAAGAAAGAAAGAAAGTGTATTGAGGAATTATACTGACTATGCCATGATTAGCACTGACTTATACCCTTCACATATAACCTAAGAATTACACACTTGAGTCATTTATGTGTAGTTTCTCTTTATATGATTTTGTAACTCCATGAAGAATTGATTGGTAGTACACTTGTGTTAATTTGGCTACATAAACTCTTGTATTTACATGGTATCTCATGAGACTAAAAATACATGTTTATGTGACTTTTAGCACTTAGGGTTCCTTATAAACATTGAGAGAGCGCCCATGACGACTATGACACCTTGTGAGGTATTGTTGAGAAATTTATTGTTCTTTTGAGTTTTTGACGTCAGCTCAGAGTTTATGAAACCCAACTTTTTTTTTTTTTTTCTGGATATTCTTTGTACACTAGTCTATGTTTTTGACTTGCTAGCCTAGAGGTGACATCTAGTGGGAAGATAGAAACTTAGGTCTTGTAGCCTACTTAAGATGTGAAGGCTGAACCACCCCTAGAAATAGACTTAGTTCATGGACTACTATTTGACCTTAATTCCCATTGGTGGTATGAAGACAATAAAAGAAGTGTAATGATTGTCCTAATTGACAATGAAAAGACAAAAATTGAAGAATGAGCAGAAGAAAGAATAAGAAAAATAGAAATGCACATCAAATGAAAAATTTAATACCTGCTCCATATAAATGCCACAAAAAGTCAGGGATATGACACATGTTCTCCACATATGAAGATTCTTTAACCACTTACTACTTCAGATGTATTCACTCTAGGTTTGTGAATAAGATCTAGGGTGGTCTTGGTTGGATATGGCAAGTAGGTGAGAAGATGCTAGGGTGAAGGACCCGACACCTCAAAAATAGGTTAGATCATTTTCATACTAGTTCACTCCATATATTTAGCTTTTGTTCCTTGCAATATATGAGTTGTTTGATCGCGACACTCTTCCTCACATATGATGAATACCTATCCTTTTTGAGTGTTTTTTAAGGTATACCAGTTAGACCGAGTCAAAACAATCGTTCTGTAGGTGTCCACTAGTATCGTAGGTGTAATGAGTCACATACATCCCATATTCCTCAAGATTTATCCTATTTATACTCGAATTTATATGACCGCATAAACTCTGAATTGTACAACTAGTTAACTTCAGTGAGTATACTGTTCTTAATTGCTATATAACTATAAAACTTGCATGAATGACTAACTCGAAGTTGTGTGCATTGTATATGATAAGCTCGTGTGAAATTTGGTTATATTTCTGTGTGTGAAACGGTATGGTTGTGTCGCATGTGCAGTCATTTCATGTTTGTTGGAGTTAGCATTTGTGGATACTGCCCTGGAATTCATTCACGTTATTTTCTAGAGACTAGCAAAACGTTAGTTGGGGGGTGTGATTACGCACTTAAATTGCGTAATTAGGTGGTTTAATTCATGCATTGAGACTTATATTTTTAATTAAATAATTAATTACTCTCAATATTTTAGCATGGTGTCATATTTATAATATTTGGGTTTTATTGAGTAATTTATGATTTTTTGGTATTTTTTTATCGCATGGCAATTATTGAGAGCTAAAATCGGCACTGCCTCGTAATTTATGCATAATTTTTTCATCCAAGTTCTGATTGAGAAGATTCAAAATTATAGAGAAATATGAGAAGATTATCTAAATCTTTCATGTTTTAAGTTTCAAGTGATACGGGCTCCAAAATGGTCAAAAGTGGGCTTGATCGTAGGGAAACAAAAAAGAAGAAACAAGAAATAAAAAAAAATGTTGATTTAACCCAGCCATGCAGCTGGGTCCTTGAAGACATACGCTGGGCATAGGGCAACCCTCCCCCTCTCCCTTTATATTTTCCTGTTCTCTTCAGCTCCAAAGCCACCCTAGCTCCCTCCTCTTCTTCCTTTTTTTTTTTTTTCCTTTCTCTTGACCACACATCACCCTTCTCTCTTCTCCTTACCCTCTCCAACTCTCTTCCCTTCTTTCCTTTGTCTCTCTAACTCTCTTCTCCCTCTCCGCTCTTCCCTCTCCCTCTCGGTCTCCCTTTCCTCTTCCTTTCTTCCTATTTACCTCTCTCCATTCCCTTGCCCGGTCCTCTATAGCTGCCGCTATGAAACCTCCCAGCTGAGCCTGCTCAGCTCGTTCTGCTACCAGCCCCTCCAACCCGAGCCCTTTCCCACAGCTCTGTCGGCTCTCCTGTATTGCTTCCATCCACCCACTGTTGTAGCTGCTTCTGGCTGAGAAGTCCTCTGCCTACTCCATGCAGCTTCCTCCAACAGCTAGACACACTCTCGCTCTCTCTCTCTCTCTCTCTCTCTCTCTCTCTCTCTCTCTCTCTCTCTCTCTCTCTCTCTCTCTCTCTCTTTCTTCCTCTTTCCTTTAGTTTTGTTTTGTTCTTAATTTTTAGATAACTGAATACTTGTCATATTTTTTTAGTAGAATTTTAAATTAAAATTTCAACTTTTCTTTTATCTTGTTTGGGTATTTTTAATAAAGTTCATTTCTTTTCCTTTTCTTCGTATTTATTTAGTGTTTGGTTGAGTGATTATGTTTAAGTTCGTGTTGATCTCCTAAATATATAAAAAATAATAATAATAACTTATATCTTCTTAGGATTTGGATTGGTTGTCTCGTTAAAAATTGAATTTTTGTTGAGTTCGATTTAATTTAAGTTTAGTTTAATTGAAGTCCTTTTTTTTTCCCGTGCTTCATTATTGTTTAGTGGTTAAAGTTCTAATTTTGGGTTTGAATTCTTGATTGCATTAAAATTTTGGTGTTTATTGAATTTGTATTTGAATGAGTTTATTTTAATTGTGTGCTTAATTTATGTATTAAAGTTATCACTTTTAATCTCTTTCCGAAGTTCAACGCGTGTTTCAATTCTTGTTCAGTTGTTAGATGTAGGTTTCCGTTTCTCATTGTTAAATTCAGTGTGTGTTAGGATTTAGAATTTAAATTTCATGTTCGTTTAATTTATCAAAAGAAATCTCAAACATCCTTAAAAACCCGAATCTAAATTGTGTTCAGAGCCCTTTTGTTTCTTATTTTCTGATTGGAATTACGTAAATTTTGGAACTAAACAACATTCCTTGAGGAGTCGATCTGGCTTTTGGGCTAAATATTACACGAGTAAACTCCTATACTTGGGATACTTTCCGAACTGAGTGAGTCAGATCGTATGTAAAAGGACAACCTATGGCTTGTTATTACCCATATGAACCTACTTTTTAGGATTTTGAATCACATAAGTTAGGTTTGTTGGCCTAACAAGGCTTATGAATCTTATTTTGATGATAATAAATAAAGGAAACTTAACATGTTTTGGTTAAGTGATGATGTTTCAGGAAATCATGCATATAAGTTCAAGATCAAAGTGCTCACAAGCCTTATTGAAAGCAAAAGGTTATACTTAAGGAAAATAAAATGAAAGCTTAGCTTAAAGGATATTGAAGCTTGGATTCAAAGATAGACAAATTTGATGAAGCTCAAAATATAATGAAGCTTGAAGTCAAAATGGACTCAAGGAAAGACAAGCATGAAGACTTAGAGTGCTTAGAATATTTTATGTTTAAAGAAGTCTCATGTAGGTACTTCATAATTAAATTTCAATATAGATGCATTGCAACTCTTAGGATTTAATCATTAACTTAGAGACCAAAGTTTGAAAACCCTGAAAAATATTTTTCAAAGACTCAAAGTAATATGGAAAGTATAAAAGTTAACAAGAGTTTTTGGAAACAAAAGAAAACAATCATATGAGTTTTAACTGTTCAGGTGTCTAACCTTGACTAGTCAGGTGACTGACCTTTTTATGCTGAATAAATTTGGGAAACATAATTGGTTCAGTCGACTGACATTGTAAGTTTAGGCAACTGACCCCATTCTAACTTTGAAATTGTGCTTAATTTTAAAAGTTCAGGAAAATGTCCCTTTGGGAAATTCAAATTTAAAAAGCAACGAGAAGTTTCCAAAAATAAGTTTTTCAAATCTAAACATTATGAAAACTTGGAAAACACTCCAAGTCACTTAGGGAACACAAAAATCAATTTTTAAACTATATATATATATATATATATATATATATATATATATATATAACCAAAACCTAATGATATTTACAACAACTACTTACAATCAAGTATTCAAAGTCTCTAATTCTCATACTCTTCAAAAGCTCTCTTGCTTACACGACCTCATTGAAGTAATACTGATTTTCTGCTAAGAAAACCACTCAGTTCTTGTGCTCTTACTGAATTTCCTTCAATCAAAAGAAGAACTCGGTGATAAATTTCTTGAGCTTCAAATTCATTCTTTATTGATTTTTAATTTGAAGCATATTAGTGCTCTAACTTGTACTAATTAGTTCTATTGTGAGAGTGTCTTTGTACACAAGAATTTGTTCTTGTTTTTGTTATTATTTTTTGACCATTCAGGTTGTTGAATCGTTGTACCGAGCATGAGGTATTTCTTGGAGAGGAGGGCTTTATCCTATTTGAAGGAGTGTAAACAGTTTGCTCCACCCGTAAAGGAGTGGTATACTGGAATCCGTAGGTGTGTTGCCTAAGGCGAGGATGTAGACGGGGATAGCTAAACCTCATAAACTCTCGGTGTCACTCTCTTCCTTACTCTCTTTAATTTTTTGCATAAATATACAAACTACATGGATTGATTATTTAATCTCTGAAAATTAATTTGCTTTTGGGAATTGTGAAAATCGTTAGGGAGTATGTTGATTGATCAATATTATTGCAGAAACCACAAGGGAGTACGTTGATTGATCAATACCAAAGCTCATTAATATATTAATTGGTTGCATAATTCAAGTTAAATATTTGACATCAATACTTGAGTTTTGGAAGTTTGGTTGAATTTTCTATTGTGTTTTATATTGAAAAATCAAGCTCATCTTGTTTAGTGTATATATTCAAAAGTAGAATCTTGAAAGCATTGTTGGAATTGATATATTGTTTTATATTGAAGCTTATCTTGATTTATTAAATTAATTCATTGGGTATTGATTTAAGCTGCTAGAAGAAGCCTTGAGAAACCTACAAAGTATTTAATTTGGTATTCTCATTCATAAAGAATTATAACTAAATTAATTTTCAGCTAGACTTGTGATTGAAATTCAAATCTTTTATGTGTGTTTGTTGAATTCAAAAATTAGTTCAGAAAGAATTTATAAAAGAAAAGTTTAAAAGAAATTTTTAAATCCCAATTCACCTCTCTCTTAGGAATACACCTTACTTTTCAATTGGTATCAGAGAGGGTTATAGAAAATCTTAAATTAGAAGCTATATAAAGATCTCTATGGCACACTTAGGCGTATCTCCCTAGCCCTCCTATCTTTTGTGGTATTAACTACACCTTTTGGAAATAAAGAATGAGAATTTACTTACAAACTATAGATTGGAAAGCATGGAAAGTTGTCACACAAGGTGACCTTATCCCCACTAAAATTGTAGATGGTAAAGAAATACCTAAAGAGGAAAAAGAGATGACCGGTAATGACCATAAGATGTTGCAAGTTAATTCAAGTGCTATGAATACATTATATCGTGCTCTTGATGTAAATGAATCCAATAGGGTCATGGCATGTAAATCAAGCAAAGAAATATGGAAAAAATTAACGGTAACTTGTGAAGGAACAATTGATGTTAGAGATAGTAGAATTGATATGCTCACAAGCGAGTATGAGGCTTTTAGGATGAACCCGGATGAAACTATTACTAATATGTACACTAGGTTCACCCAAATAATAAACTCCCTCAATGCTTTAGGGAAAAACTATTCAAACTATGAGATGATTCGAAAAATTCTTAGAGGACTTCCTCCAATATGGGAACCTAAGGTCACTGCTATAACAGAAGGAAGAAACTTGAAAAATACTTCCTTAGACGAATTAATTGGATCTCTTCTTACTTATGAGATGGTTATGAATGAAAGGAATATTGAACATAACATACAAAAAAAATCAATAGCCCTTAAAGCTGCAAAAGAGAGCTCTAGTGAACAAGAAGATGAAAATGAATTAGGCAATGATGCAATAGTATTACTCACTAGGAGACTTGGAAAGTTCTTTAAGAAAAATAAGAAATTTGCTAGAAAATTCAAAGGCTCAGAATCTGAAAAAGGAGAAACTAGCAAGAAAGAAACTAACATTGAACCTCCTACTTGTTATAATTAAAGGTTGGGTATATTAAGCCTAATTGTCCATAACTCAAGAAAGACAAAAAGAAGAAGAAGAAAGCTATGAAATCTACTACATGAAATGACACAAGCTCAAGTGAATCAGAGAACGAATCAAGCGAACAAGAAGTAGCGAACATCTACTTTGATGTGAATTCCCGCCAAAATAACGAGATCCAACAACAAAAAAAAGGAACCCAAGATTGTTCGACGTTTAGAATTGAATGATAGACCTCGACCCATTCTTTACGAAAAACAAGAACTTTGGTATATACGACCTCAACCCATTGTTTATTGTGAAACAAGAACCTCGGTATAAGGAAGACACCACAAACAGTGATGGAAAACCATTTGAGAAGTCGTTGGTGAACGCCACGGGAAATCCCGATAAGTTCGAATAGTTCAAATAGTTCTTCAAAGAACTGCAGAGAAAATACTCTCACAATTTACTGAACTCAATCCTTTGTTCTTACAATAAGAATGCTTTTATAGGCATAGCATGGGAGACAAAGCATTAAACACTTCAAACCACTCTCAACAACTCTCAACAACTTACTAAGAATTCTTGCAAGATTATAAATTAGGTTCAACAACTCTCAACAACTTACGAAGACTTCTTGCAAGATTACAAATTAAATATAACACAAAAGTCAAAGGCAGGCTCAACAACTCAACAACTTACTAAGACTATGCAAGCAAACAAGTTGTCTTACATGATTACAAATATAACACAAAAGTCAAAGAGTCAAATACCATATTTGAATAGTACACCATTATTATAGCATTTAAACATGTCAATTTAAGGTTGGCCTTGGCCAGATTCTTTTAAAGCTTCAATCATGTTGATGAATCTTTGTTACTCACGTGGATCATGCTCAATGGGCCTCCATGAATTTGCTTGAGTCCATGCCTTTTGAATCAGTCCGTTGAGTGCAGCTTTAAATTTCCTTGCTCGTGCTTTCGTAATCGGCCCAATTGGCACTTGGACAAGTTCCTTTGAAGTTGTGCTATGATTTGCATCATACTTCATGGCAAAAAATGCTGAGGTAAATTACTATTCTAGCTCATCTAAAGAATTAAGTGATGAATCATGTAGTGACTCATGTGAAAGTATGCCATCATATAAAGAAATTCAAGATGAATTGTTTGCATTACATAATAGGTTTATAAAAGTAACAAAAGGAAACCCAGCTTTAAAAGAACAAAATGAAACACTCAAAAATCAACTAGAAACTTCAAAATCAGTTGAAAAAGAAAAGGAATCATACATTGATGAAATCATGAAGAAAATCAACAAGGTGTCTCAAGAGTTGGTAAAACTTCAAGTAAATGGTGAAAGCAAGAACGAGTTAGAAATAAAAGACCTTAAAAGTAAAATTGAGGATAAGGATGAAATCATCTACAATTTTACAAAAGGAAAAGAGAACTTTGAAAAGTTGATTGGAACCCAAAGAATGTCATTAGACAAAGAAGGAATTGGATATAATGGAATTGAGAACAAAAGGAAAAATAGTCTATATATGTGATAATTTGTAAAGGAATCAAAGTATTATGCAAGCACATCTTCCGCAAATACCTATGAACACACTACTTGCTTCTTGTGTAAGAAAAAAGGACATGTAAAATTTTAATGCCCATTTAAAATAAAAAATATTAATGTCAAGAAAGTATGAAAAGTCAAAGAAAATAAATTTGAAATAAAAAGACCTAAAAAGGCCTGGGTAGCTAAAAATAACACATTGAACCCTTCTTGTTTGCTTTAGGAAAACCCCATCAAAAGACAAATGATACTTGGACAGTGGGTGTTTAAGGCACATGATTGGAGATAAATCCAAATTTACCACACTAATGCAAAAAGATGGTGGATACGTCACGTTCAGTGATAATGCTAAAGGTGAAATCATTGAAATTGGAAAAATAGGTAAAGAACCTTCTTTGACCATTGATGATGTTTTGTTGGTAGATGGATTAAAACATAATCTCTTAAGTATAAGCCAATTAAGTGAAAAAGGATTTGACATAATTTTCAAACAAAACAAATGCATTGTTGAAAATATAGAAAAACATAATGTTCTATTCACTGCGAAAAGAATTGATAACGTGTATTGCATAAATTTTGAAGATCTAAAATCTCATGATATCACATGCTTAGTAGCCATGAATGAAGCAAGTTGGCTATGGAATAGAAGACTAAGACACGCTAGTATGGAATTACTATCAAAATTAGTTAAAAAAAACTTAGTTAGAGGACTACCAAGCACTAAGTTTGTAAAGGATAAAATATGCGATGCTTGTCAACTAGGAAAGCAAACTAAGTCCAGATTTAAGAAGAAGAAACATATTTCCACTAGCAAACCCTTAGAGCTTATCCACTTATATCTATTTGGCCCTACTAGAACACAAAGTCTAGGAAGAAAGCAATATGCTTTCATCATCGTTGATGACTACTCCAGATTTACTTGGGTACTATTATGAGCCTCCAAAGATGAAGCTTGCAATATGTTGATAAACTTGTGTAAAAGACTTCAAAATGAAAAAAAGATATGGTGTTTTAAATATTAGGAGCGATCAAGAAAGAGAATTCCATAATAAAGATGTTAATAAATTTTTCAATGAACATGGAATAAAACACAAATTTTTAGCACTAGGAAGTCCACAAAAAAATGGAGTAGTTGGAAGAAAGAATATATCCCTACAAGAAATGGCTAGGACCATGTTAAATGAACACAAATTACCTAGGTACTTTTGGGCTGAAGCGGTTAATACCGCATGTTATGTAATGAATAGAGTTTCCATAAGATCAATCTTAAATAAACCCCCCTATGAACTAATGTATTTGGATGCAAGTGCTTCGTACAAAATGATAAAGATAACTTGGGAAAATTTGATGCCAGATCAAATGAAGGAATCTTTTTAGGGTATGCATTGAATAGCAAAGCATTTAGAATCTATAATAAAAGAACACTCACAATTATAGAGTCAATTCATGTAACCTTTGATGAAGTAAATCCATATACACAAGGAATGGATGTTGAAGAAGTTAAAACTGATGCTACACAAAAACTAGAAGACATAGAAATCATAGAAGTGAAAGAAGAGAAAAATGAAGTAACTCCAAATTCTGAGTTACCTAAAGAGTGGAAATTCATAAGAAATCATCCAAAAGATCAAATCATAGGAGAACCATCACGAGGAGTATCAACTAGATCCTCACTGAAAAACCTATGTAATCATTATGCATTTTTATCCCAAGAAGAACCTAAGAATATTAAAGAAGCGTTAAGTGATGATTCTTGGATAAAAGCAATGCAAGAAGAATTAAATTAGTTTGAAAGAAATAGAGTATGGAAATTAGTTCCCAGACTCGATGATCATTCAATAATTGAAACTAGATGGGTATTTAGGAAAAAAAAAGGATGAAAATGGTATTATAGTAACAAATAAGGCAAGACTCGTAGCTCAAGGATATACTCAAGAAGAAGGAATAGACTGTATGAGACTTTTGCTCCCGTAGCAAGAATGGAAGCCATAAGAATGTTATTAGCCTATGCATCTCACAAAGAATCTAAACTTTATCAAATGGATGTGAAGAGTATATTTTTAAATGGTTTCATAAATGAAGAAGTCTATGTGGCTCAACCTCTTGGTTTTGAGAATATAAATAACCTTGATTATGTATTTAATACAAAAGCATTATATAGGTTAAAACAAACTCCTAGAGCTTGGTATGAGAGGTTAAGTGGATTCCTACTAGAAAATGGTTTTTCAAGAGGAAAGGTGGACAACACCTTATTCATAAAATCTAAGAATAAAGATATTTTTCTGATACAATTTTATGTTGATGATATCATATTTGGTGCTACAAAAGATGATTTATGTAGGGAATTTGCAAAATATATGCAAAACGAATTTGAAATGAGTATGATGGGAGAGTTGAATTACTTTCCAGGATTACAAATCAAGCAAGCTAGAAATGGTACATTTATAAATCAATCAAAATATATGAGGGACATTCTTAAGAAATTTGACATAGAAGGTAGCAAGCCTATAGGAACACCAAGGAGTGCTTCCATAAGTCTTGATAAGGATAAAAAAGAAAAACCAGTTGACATAAAATACTATCAAGGTATGATAGGCAGTCTACTATACTTGATAGCTAGTAGACCAGATATAATGTTTAGTATATGCATGTGAGCTCGGTTTCAATCAGCTCCTAAGGAATCTCATCAGATTGTGGTAAAAAGAATCTTAAGATTTTTTATAGGCACTATGTTGGCTTTTTTAGTCTGATCTCGGTTTTGATGCTAACAAACACAAGTGTCTTTATGTATGTGTTTTAGTGCGTGAATAAGTATAATTCAGGTCACACATAAGATCAAGAGAACATGGAAGCCAAGACAGGACTTAAAGCTCAAATTTGGCATATTCCATGATGTCAAAGAGCAAAGGAGAAGAAGAAGACATAATATTTCTTTTGTAATTGCATTTATTTTTATTATTTGGTTTGTAATAATGCATGCATTTGCATGATATGGTTATTTGCTCAAAAAGGACCATAGATTGACCATAGGGGGCCACAGGACCATAGAGTGACCTTAGGGATCATCTTCGCTCGACTGATGTTGGATTTTTGGGTTAACTTAGTTGGCCATAGATTGACCTTAGGAGACCTAAAATTTTGAAAGACAAACCATTTTCATAAAAGCCAAAATCATACAAATGGTTTAAATGATTTAAGGTAAAAAATCAGGCTTCGGGTGACCAAACTTAGAAAGTCAAAATAGTTCCGGCGACCAAACTAGCTGGCGGTCAATTCATTGACTAAGGCTTAGGCGACCGTCCCAGTTTTGAACTAAATGTCACCTGGCGACCGAACTCCTAAAGTCACTTTTTTCACTGTCCCTGGGCACTCGAACTTGTTGTTCAAAATCACCTCGGGTGATTGAGATGTGAAGTTCGGCAAATCGAACTGTGAACCTAGCGACCAAACCTCGAGCGTTCGGAAAATCGCCTTGGCTTAGCCACCCGAACCTTTCCTCGGGCACCCAAACTTGAAAATTAACTTTTTCCTCGTGTGTCTATTCGGGCGACCGACCCTATGGACCGGGTGACCGAACCTCTCGGGTTGAAAATTTTTTTATCAGGGTAATTAAGGTTAAACTCAATTAAAACATTTCTAAAATTCCCAATAGGTCCCAAAAGGTCATATTTTTTGTAAAAATTATAAATCTTCATTTGTTTTAATTAGTAACTTTGATTAGCAAATATTTTCTCTCAAATATTTTTAACCTTTTGTTAATCAAAGTTTCCCTTACTTATTTTTTATTGCAAAAACTATTTCTTAGGGAAAATCTTTTACTCTCCAAAACTCTCTTTCATTTATTATTGTAAATCATTTTTATAAGAGAAGTATTTTTTTTGGGCTTTTTCTTGCTTTGATTTTCACATTGAATATCAAATGTTTGTATTTTTATTTTTATTTTTTGTGCAAAATCATTTGAAACCAAAACCCTAGGTTCTCCCATTTGTTCTTGAAAAATAATGTTTGGAGAAAATCTTTTGTAGGGTTTAAATCTTTGGAGCTTTTTTTCATATACATTTTTTTTCAAAGATTGCAAAATTATTTTTAGAAAAACACCCTTACTCTACTGAGCACATTTCATATCATTAGAGAGTGCATGTATTTGAACTTAATGTGTACACCTCTGCTTATATTTTCAGAAGCATGTTATATGTACAAAAGTGATTTTTATTGTACCGGTTGGGTTCATCACATTAATTAAACTAGGGAGTCTTAGCCTTGTAAGTGAGACCGGTTGGGTTCATCCCATTAATTGAACTGGGGAGTCTCAGCCCAGTAAGTGAGACTGGTTGGGTTCAACCCTAAAATTGAACTAGGGAGTTTGCCCCGTAAGTGAGACAAGTTGGGCTCAGCCTGGTAATTGAGTTGGGGTTAACCTCGCCCCATAAGGAGAGGTTGTAACGGCTTTCTCTCTACCCGTTTATGTGAATCGGTTTAGTGGAATCCTTGGGGTAATGCCCAAGGCGGGGACGTAGGGTGTTTTGACTGAACCTCAATAATAAATATTGTGTGTTTCTCACTCCCTATCTTATTTACTTTCCGCACTTTAATTTCATAATGTGTGTATTTGTTCATGTTTTATAACCATCTTGCATCCACACAAAATTAATTTAAATGAGATATGCTACACACGTGTATGTCTACACTGATAGTTTAATCATTTTACATACACGTTTGTATTATGAATAGGATATAAACTGTGGTGAATCGGTGTAATTGTTTAAATTAGCGAAAAAGTTTTAAATGTCTAATTCACCCCCCCTCTTGGGATCACACCAATTCCAACACATTATTGACATAGGACTATAGTTTCCTAAGGACACTGGATTTGAGATGATTAGTTATTTAGATGCAGATTATGCGGGATGTAGAATTGATAGAAAAAGCACAAGTGGAACTTATCATTTTTTAGTACGATCTCTTGTGTCTTGGCTCTCCAAGAAACAAAATTTCGTAGCCTTGTCTACTATTGAAGCCGACTATATAGTAGTTGTTGTGCTCAAACACTCTATATAGAGCAACAATTAAAAGACTTTAATTTAGAGTACCTAGCTATACCTATAAAGTGTGATAATACAAGTGCTATAAATATTTCAAAAAATCCTATATCACACTCAAGGACCAAGAATATTGACATAAGACAACATTTTCTAAGAGATTATGTGCAAAAAGAGGATATTATACTTGAATTTGTGAATGCAAGTGACCAATGCGCTGATATTTTTACCAAACCTCTACCAGAAGATAGATTTATATCAATTAGAAGAGAACTTGCTTTATTACATAATAAATAAGTTTCTTAGAAAAGAAAAATTAGATGAGTAAAATTGAAAAATAGGTAAGTTCAAGCGACTGAACTTCTGAGCTCAATCGACTGACATGCTACTGCATGAGGATAATTAAAATACGCTAAATGTTCAGGTGACTGAACTAAACTTCAGTCAATTGAACTGATGGGTTTTTTAAATACTGGCAGTGCGCGAACTCGAACTTTTCAATTCCTCAGTCAACTAAACCTGTCTCTTCACTCACCCGAACTCACCTTTCTTCCATCTCAAGCATTTTTACATCCAAAAATCACCGATTAAATCAAGGATTTCATCTTCTCATATAAAAATTTTTAGGGTTTTCACCGTTTATCCCAAAATCAAAATGCCAAGAACTAAGCAAACGACAAATCAAGGATCTTCTTCGGGAAGGAAGATGAAAACATTGAAAGATGGCTCATCGCTCCTCACGCCATGCGGCGGCATAAGGTTCACCTTCATTCCATAAATCTGATCTTTGGTAAAATTATTAAACAACGTTCTTCGAATTTGACTTTCCTAACATCCTACCAATCTTTAGACTAGAATGGCATAATTTTGTCACATATCAAGCCAAAGGACTTTATCCAAATTTGGTGAAAAGTTTCTACTCAAATTTAGCCCAAAACAATTCTATAATCACTTCTGAGATTAAGGGAAAATCCATTCGCCTAACTCCACACCTTGGCCCCCATTCTCCATGTCCAACAAGGAGAATTTTAGTGTCCTAATTTTGGGCAAAATTGGATTATGGAGCAAGGATTCACTCCTGAGGAATTCTTACCTTTAATCATGACTGAAACTCCTGTTTATTTTGGAAATCCACCACTATACAAGCAACTGAACCACTAGGTACGGATTCTACAAAAGATAATCACGTATAATATATTGCCTCAAGATGGTTCTCATGACCACATGTCCTACTTGGATTCCTTTGTCATGTGGCATTTATTAAAAGGAAAGAAGCTTGACCTATCAAGCTTAGTACTTAAGTGGATGCTCTTGAGATTGGAAACTCGCCGAGTAACCCTACTTTATGGTGGAATACTAAACCTCCTCTTTGCTCGCCTTGATATAACCTCACCCACCTATTTGTTTATCAAACGTACCCGTTATGATTTTTTCACCTCCACGACACTGAAACAAATGGGGTGTGAAAAATATGAGCAAGGTTGGTTTCATAGAGGTGGTATACATCCAATGCAAGCTCTTGCACCAACTCCACCTCAGGAACAACAACTAGCACCTCTGCTAGATGCACCATGTTAGCTTTACCGTAATCCCAAAGGGGGGGGGGGTGAATTGGTATTTTTTAAAAATTTAATCCCTAGGTCAATCTCCTATTACCAGTATATTTACAACCCTATGGTCAATCTAGTGCAAGTAAAGTAAATGTATACCAGAAAGTAAATAGTGCAATTTAATCGATCACACAAGCATCAGAAAGCAGTAAAGAGAGGGTGACACGCAGATATGTTATCGAGGTTCAGCCAATTGCCTACGTCCCCGCCTTGGCTAACAAGAACAAGGATTACCACTATAACTTGCTCACTTAAACAGGTGGAGCGGCACCGATACAAACCAGGTCAATTAGCACAGGTCTGATCTCAACCTTTACAACAATCCTTACCGGGCTGGATTACCGCCCCCTCAGGCCACGTCTGGAAACACTCAGATTTTACAATCAAATGGTATAATGAAATAGTGCTTTCATGTAAAGCAGATTTGTACCCAAATAATAAGCTTAATCAAATGCACATCAATAGCATGGATATAGTGTAAGCTTAGTGATGCAAGATGTGTTCTACCAACACTCAACACAGTATAGTTAATATGAAGCTCAAGAGTGTTTGATGCAATACAATCAGTATGATGCTCAAGAATAATCAACACAAGTGTTGACTTGGAATCTAAATATAATATTTCAATCAACACATAAATATTCCAAGTATACTAGAAAGATAATCAAACTAGTTTCAAAATGATTTTCTTCAATGAAATAAGAACAGAGCTAGTTTGAAAGGATTGTTTGCTTGTTTCAAAAATTATTTGCACACCAAAAATGAAGCTTTTGGACACTTGCAATGAAATGCAAATATTCTAAGCTTTCTTGGTTTAATCCCACACAAGAGTTATAATGAGCAAATCTGCGGGACAAACCTAAGCTATGCTCCCAAAAATTAAATATCAACTAAACACAACAAAGGGAGGATTAGCTCTAAGCATCAATCAAATAAACATGAATGAAACTCTCACAATCTTGAATTTTATAAAGAGGATGCAAGTTTGAGAGTATTAGGGCAAAAAATGGATTTTTAGGAGAGAGAGAATTTTTTGCTAATCACTTTGCTAATCACCCCTTTAATCATGCAAATGAAGGCCTATTTATAGGCAGGTAGAAATTTATAACCGTTCAGGACACAATGGAAATTATTAAGAAAGTCCCAAATGATTAAAATTCACTTAGTTTGTATAAACCCAGTTTTACCGTGGTTAACTTAATTTTAACCATCCGAGGTTCAGGTGGCTGAACCTTGGTTCGGTCGCCCGAACAGACACAGTTATAAAAGATTTCAAATAAGATTCGGTAGCACATATAAAGGTTCAGTAGCTTGAATCAAAGTCAGTAGCAAAATTACGTAACTTCAGGTGCCTGATACTGGGTTCGGGTGCCCGAACGCATATTTTCGGTCGTCTGGGGCTCTTTTGAACTGAAAAGCTCAGTCGCCCGAGTTGGTGGAATGTCCCTTTCGAAGGATTTGGGCGCCTGATGAAGATATGCACAATTTTGGTTCGGTCGCCCGAGGGCAAGTCAACTTGTTGACCTTCAAAGTTTAGGCACCTATGGAGTTTTGTACTCCAAAGCTTTGGTCGCCCAACTCCTCTTAGCATGCTTAGATATGATCAATTTTAGTACAGTTACTTCACACTCATATTATATGCATTGTGTGTGTGAGTGTTAGAGCCTAGGGTCTTGCCAAGGTCTAGTTGAGCTTACGTTATATCATATGTGCATGATGTGCAAGTGATAAGCAAACATCCACATGCCTAAGTTACTATTACAGACCTTCATTATTACAGATCGATATGAATTACAATACAAATTACAAAACTTCACGGTCTTCTTGTTTCCATAAGTGTCTTCCCCTGGGATATTAATTTAAACCTGCACAAGCACTTAACAAACATCAAATATCAGTACTTGTCATTGTCAAAACCGGGCGCGACCTATAAGGTCAACATTCTCCCCCTTTTTGATGATGACAAATACATTCTACAAAAATTTGGTATAGCTTAAATAAGCTCCCCCTAACAATATGCATCATGTATTTTTATTTTTGCCTCTCCATCTCCCCTTTTTGGCAATAGAAAAAAGGGCTATAAGAGTGAAAATTCTAGACAATGGGTAAATGTTACATTTATACATGACAAATTTTGGAAAGATTTAGAAAAATTTTGGCAGAGTGCCGTTTGTAAATTGGACTTTCCAAAATGAATCCTGTATAAGATGTAACCTGTTTGAGGTTATATTCCCTAATAGTTTATCCACCACTAGTTGAACAGACCAGTATGATTCAACAATCAAGTAGGCATCTCAAAATCACCATGATGTGGACAAAAAGGTTGTATAACACAAGTAGTAATCAATATGCATTACATCCATTATGAGCATGCTATAAGACATGTTCTCACAAGCAATAATTAGCCTTTTCAAAGTTTATGAAAGAATACAAATCAATAATAATAATAGCAGGTGCAACGACTTATAAATTTTATGTGAGAGCTCCCCCTAAACGCATACAAGCAATGAAACATCTAAGAAGCTTCCCTACTGTGCATTAGGCCTAACTCACGTCTAATTTGTATGAATCTATCCTTGGTAAGTGGTTTAGTGAGTATATCTGCCCATTGTTCATTGGTACATACAAACTCAATTGCCACATCTCCTTTTTGCACATGATCACGAAGAAAGTGGTGTCTAATTTCAATGTGTTTAGTTCGTGAATGTGAGATAGGATTTTTGGAGATGTTGATCGCACTAGTATTATCACATTTAATAAGTATCGTATCATAGTGCAATCCAAAATCCACAAGTTTTTGTTTCATATAAAGAGTTTGGGCACAACAACTTCTAGCCATAATATATTCTGCTTCGACTGTGGATAAGGTAACTGAGTTTGTTTCTTTGAGAACCAAGAAACAAGGGATTGTCCTAAGTAGTGACAAGTGCCACTCGTATTCTTTCTATCAACCTTACTACCGGCAAAGTCAGCATCCGTATAACTCACAATCTCAAAGGAAGTATGCTTGGGGTACCACAAGCCTAACTTTATAGTCCCAACTGGATACCTAAGGACTCTTTTAATAGCTTTTAGGTAAGATTCCTTAGGGGCAACCTAAAATATAGTACACATACACACACTAAACATAATATCAGACCTACTAACAGTGAGATATAGGAGACTTCCAATCATGCCATGATACAATTTTACATCAACAAGAATCCCTTGCTCATCTTTATCAAGCTTAATGGAAGAGTTCATAAGAGTACCAAGAATTTTACAATCTTCCATATTAAATTTCTTTAACAAGTCCCTGATATATTTAGATTGACATATGAAAATTCCATTTTTAGCTTTTTAATCTGCAGCCCTAAGAAGAAACTAAGTTCACCCATCATGCTCATTTCAAACTCACTTTGCATGTATTTGGAAAACTCATTACACAACTCATCATTAGTTGCTCCAAAAATGATATCGTCCACATATATTTGAACAAGGAGCATATCATCATTTTTAGACTTAATAAAGAGTGTAGTGTCAATTTTGCCACTGGTAAACCCATTTTCTAGTAGAAAACCACTAAGTCTCTCATACCAAGCTCTAGGAGCTTGATTCTGTCCATACAAAGCCTTAGACAACCGATAAACATGATTTGGATGTTTATGATTTTCAAAATTGGGTGGTTGTTCTACGTATACCTCGTCATTAATGTAGCCATTTAGGAAAGCGTTTTTAAAATCCATTTGACACAATTTAAAATTTTTAAAAGTGGCAAAGGCAAGTAGCATGCGAATGGCTTCTAACCTAGCAACATGAGCATATGTTTCATCAAAGTCAATCCCTTCCTATTGGTTATACCCTTGGGCAACTAGTCTAGCTTTATTCCTAGTTACTACCCCATTCTCATCTTTCTTATTTCTATATACCCATTTAGTTCCAATGATGGTGTGCTCATTAGGCCTAGGAACTAAGGTCCACACTTTGCTTCTTTCGAATTGGTTAAGTTCTTTTTGCATGGACATCACCCAAGACTCATATTTTATGGATTCTTTAATATTTTTAGGTTCTTCTTGGGATATGAAAGCGGAATGATTCACTAGATTTCTAAGGGAGGATCTTGTGGCCACACCATGGGACGGTTCACCTATGATTTGATCTATATGGTGATTTCTAATGAATTTCCAATCTCTAGGAAACTCCTGATTTCCATTTTCATTATCTTCAAGTGATTTTTTATTTGCTTCTTGATTTTCACTTACATTGTTTTCAATAGACATTTTCTCTAAGCATTTCTAATATCAATATCATCTTCATCATCTTTATTTGAAAATGGATTAGACTCACCAAACACAACATGAATAGATTTAATGACAGTTAAAGTTTTTTTATTGAAAACTTTATATGCTTTGCTATTTAATGCATATCCTAGGAAAATACCTTCATCAGAATTAGAGTCAAATTTTCATAGATTCTCATTATCTCTAAGCACAAAGTATTTACAACCAAACACATGAAAGTAGGAAATACTAGGCTTATGGTTGTTCCAAAATTCATAAGGGGTTTTATTAATCGAAGGTCTAATCAACACCCATATTCATAACATAGCATGCAGTATTAATGGCCTCGGCCCAAAAATATTTAGGTAAGTTGTGCTCATTTAACATAGTTCTACCCATTTCTTGCAGTGACCTATTATTTCTTTCTACTACACCATTTTGTTGAGGTGTCCTAGGTGCAGGGAAGTTATGTGATATGCCTTCTAAGTCACAATATTTTTCTATGCTTTCATTTTTGAATTCCATCCCTTTATCACTTCTTATGTGAGTTATTTTATATCACTTTTCATTCTGGATTCTCCTACAAAGTTTGGTGAACTGTTCACATGATTCATTTTTATGTGCAAGAAACAACACCCATGTTAATCTAGAAAAGTCATCCACAATTACAAAAGCATAAGACTTCCCACCAAGACTTTGCATAGAATTAGGTCCAAATAAATCTAAGTGAAACATTTCAAGTAGTCTAGTTGTAGATATGAATTTCTTTTTCTTAAAACTAGATTTTGTTTGCTTTCCCATTTGACATGCATCACAAATTTTATCCTTTGCAAAAAACATCTTAGGTAGGCCTTTACTAGTTCTTTTCCGACAAGTTTAGACAACAAATTTATGCTAGCATGTCCTAAGCGCCTATGCCATAACCAACTAGCTTCATTTACAGCAGAGAAACAAGTCACTTGTTGAGAAGCTAAGTTGTCAAGAGAGGTAGTATAAACATTTTCATGTCTATTGGCAGTAAAGAGCACTTTGTGATCTGTTTTATTTTCTACTATGCATTTGTCATTTTCAAAAGATACTTTATATCCTATGTCACACAAATGACTTATGCTAAGTAGATTATGCTTCAGTCCATCAACCAACAAGACATTATCAATAGTGAGAGAGGAATCCTTACCAACCTTACCTACCCAGATGATGCATCCTTTGGCATTGTCACCAAATGTCGCATAGCCTCCATCCTTGGGATCAATTGATGTGAATTTGCCCTTGTCACCGATCATGTGCTGTGAGCACCCACTATCCAAGTACCATTTGTCCTTGGAGGAGGATGATCTTAGGCATACCTACAAAATAAGCTAAGTGACTGATGCTGGTCCCCAAATTTTGTTGGGTCCACGGGAATTAGTAGCAGGATCTCCCTTAACTATCCATACTTTCCTAATTCTAACATTCTTATTCCTAAGTGGACAATCAAACTAAATGTGACCAATTTTTTTACATTTAAAGCATTTTAACCTACACTTAGGTTCTTTAGGAGGAGTATGGGACTTTGACTCAGATGTAAAATGTCTGAAGAAAAGATCTGGTCGTCAAACATTTTAAACACCATTAAAACCAAGACCCTCTTTACTTAAGGAGTTTCTTTGGGCACCAAGTAGTTCTTCAAAGTTGTGTTTGCCATTGGTGAATTTAAAAATGATTTTGGAGCTATCCTCCAATTTCCTCTCAAGCTCCACAATAGTAGCATCTTTTTCTTTTAAAATAAAGGCATGAGATATTTTTGCCATATTAAATAATTTTGACCAATTTTCACATTTCTTTTTCAAATTATTATTTTCTTTGGTCATTTTACCTAACAATTTTGAAATACGAATATATTGAAACTGTAATTCTCTAAATGTATGCATGCAGTTAGAATCATAATCATTAGATGAATAATAAGAAGATACTGAACTAGAAGACAATACCTCATCCTCGTGTGCCATCAAGCACAAATTAGTGACCTCTGTATCACTATGATCTGAATCTAAGTCGCTGTTGCTGAATTTGTCCCATGAAGTCCCAGCCTTCATGGCTTTCTTCTTTTTCTTAACCTCCTTTTTCAGCAATGGGCAGTTGGGTTTGATGTGCCCCACCTTGTTGCAGTTATAGCACGTAGGAGCATTTGATTTTTCTTTTCTTTTGCTGCAATCTCTCTTCTTATTAGTAGAGTCTCTATTTTTTAAATGCCTTCCTATTCTTCTTGAAAAATCTGCTAAACTTTCTGGTTAGCATGGCCATTTCATCATCAGTGTCAAACTCATTGCATTCACTAGATGTGTTATTAGATGCTTTCAGTGCAGTGACTTTCTTAGCCCTATTATGCTCATTAAGTCTTTCATTTATGGACAATTCATAAGTAATCAAGGAACCTAACAATTCAGCTAAGGTCATGGCTTTAAGGTCTCTACCCTCAGCAATGGTCGTAGCCTTGGCTTCCCAAACAGGAGGTAAGCCTCTAAGGATCTTCCTAATCATCTCATATATGGGATAGGTCTTTCCTAATGCATGAAGTGAGTTTATGATGTGTGTGAATCTAGTGTACATGCTCTGAATGGACTCACCTACATTCATCCTAAAGGCCTCATACTCACTGGTCAACATATCTATCCTACTGTCTTTCACATCTCTAGTACCCTTATATGTGACCTCTAACTTATCCCATATTTCTTTTGCAGTAGAACATGCCATAATCCTATTAAATTCATTTACATCAAGACTACAATATAAAATATTCATGGCAATGGCATTAAGACTAACAACTTTCATATCATCATCATTATATTCATCCTCAGTCTTAGGAACCCTAGCTGCACCCTCAGTTTTTATAGGGACATAGTTTTCCTAAGAGACAATCCTCCACACCTTCCAATTAGTATTCTGAAGATAGATGCGCATCCTCTGTTTCTAGAAGGTATAATTAACACCACTGAAAACAGGAGGTTGGGTGGAAGATGGTCCCTCTGGGAAAGGGGTCATGGAGCTATGAGCCATGAGTGATCTTTTAGCAAAATAACAACTAGTCTATGCTAGGTGGCTTTGATACCAATTGTTAGCTTTACCGTGATCCCAAGAGGGGGGTTGAATTGGTATTTTTTTAAAATTTAATCCCTAGGTCAATCTCCTATCACTAGTATATTCACAACCCTATGGTCAATCTATTGCAAGTAAAGTAAATGTATATCAGAAAGTAAATAGTGTAATTAATCAATCACACAAGCACCAGAAAGCAATAAAGAGAGGGTGACATGCAGATATGTTATCGAGGTTCGGTCAATTGCCTACGTCCTCGCCTTGGCTAACAAGAACAAGGATTATCACTATAACTTGCTCACTTAAACGGGTGGAGTGGCACCAATACAAACTAGGTCAATTAGTACAAGGTTAACCTCAACCTTTACAACAATCCTTACTGGGCTGGATTACCGTCTCCTTAAGCCACGACTGGAAACACTCAGATTTTACAATCAAATGGTATAATGAAATAGTGCTTTCACGTAAAGCATATTTTTACCCAAATAATAAGCTTAATCAAATGCACATCAATGGCATGGATATAGTGTAAGCTCAGTGATGCAAGATGTGTTCTACCAACACTCAACACAGTATAGTCAATATGAAGTTCAAGAGTGTTTGACGCAATACAATCAGTATGATGCTCAAGAATAATCAACACAAGCGATGACTTGGAATCTAAATATAATATTTCAATCAACACATAAATATTCCAAGTATACTAGATAGATAATCAAACTAGTTTCAAAATGATTTTCTTCAATGAAATAAGAACAGAGCTAGTTTGAAAGGATTGTTTGCTTGTTTGAAAAATTCTTTGCACACCAAAAATGAAGCTCTTGGACACTTGCAATGAAATGCAAATATCCTAAGCTTTCTTGGTTTAATCCCACATAAGATTTATAGTGAGCAAATCTGCGGGACAAACATAAGCTATGCTCCCAAAAATTAAATATCAAGTAAACACAACAAAGGGAGGATTAGCTCTAAATAAACAACAATCAAACAAACACGAATGAAACTCTCACAATCTCGGATTTTATAAAGAGGATGCAAGTTTGAGAGTATTCGGGCAAAAAATGGATTTTTAGGAGAGAGAATTTTTTGCTAATCACTTTGCTAATCATCCCTTTAATCATGCAAATGAAAGCCTATTTATAGGTAGGTAGAAATTTATAACCGTTCAGGACACAATGGGAATAATTAAGAAAGTCCCAAATGATTAAAATTCACATAGTCCGTATAAACCTAGTTTTACCGCGGTTAACTTAATTTTAATTATCTGAGGGTCGGGTGGCTGAACCTTGGTTCGGTTGACCAAATAGACACAGTCATAAAAGATATCAAATGAGATTTGGTCACCCGTATAAAGGTTCGACAGCCCGAATCAAAGTTAGTAGCAAAGCTACGTAACTTCGGGTGCTCGATCCTAGGTTCGGGTGCCCGGACGCATATGTTCATTCCCCCGGGGCTCTTTTGAACTGAAAAGCTCAGTTGCCCAAGTTGTTGGGATGTCCCTTTCGAAGGGTTCGGGTGCTTGATGAAGATATGCACAATTTTGGTTTGGTTGCTCGAGGGTAGGTCAACTTGTTGACCTTCAAAGTTCGAGCGCTCAAGGAGTTTTGTACTCCAAAGCTTCGGCCCGACTTCTCTTAGCATGCTTAGATATGATCAATTTTAGCACAGTTATTTCACACTCATATTTTATGCACTGTGTGTGTGTGTGTTAGAGCCTAGGGTCTTTCTAAAGTCTGGTTGAGCTTACATTATACTATATGTGCATGATGTGCAAGTGATAAGCATACATCCACATGTCTAAGTTGCTATTACAGACCTTCATTATTACAGACCGATATGAATTACAATACAAATTATGAAATTTCACGGTCTTTCTTGTTTCCACAAGTGTCCTCCCCTGGGATATTAATTTAAACCTGCACAAGCTCTTAACAAACATCAAATATCAGTATTTGTCATTGTCAAAACCGGGCGCGACCTATGAGGTCAACACACCATCATAGTTTACTACATATCACCAGAAGTTCATGGACTTTAGTACTGAGATGCATGCTAATTATAGCAATCTTCAAGCAAACTATGCCTCTCTAGACTAGAGACTTGGCCGGATTGAGCAGCATATGACTGGTACTTCCTCTTCACGTGGAAAAGCTCATATGGAAGTGATGTCTGAGGAAAGTGAGGAAGGAGATGAACAAGAAGGAGAAGATACTAAGTCTGATGATGATGATGCTGGAGATGCTTAAATCTATTTTGATTTAAACATTTTGACTTTGTACTAAAAACAATCGTGTGTACTACTTTGTGTATTTTGTTTTTCATACTTGATGATTTTATTGCTTATCTCTTTGAAACATGTTATATTTATGTTTTGTTTTGAACTTGTTATTTATGCCATGATAAATGGTATTCTCTATTCTTGTGTGCTCAATTCTATACTTTGTCTTAGTGTGCATGTGTTTATGCATTGTCTCTTTTTGATTGATGTCAAAAGAGGGAGTACTTCTGAGCAAAACTGAGACAACAACGTAACTGAGACACAACTAATATAACACTGAGAACACTAAGAGTTTTGATACTTGAAAATTAACTTTTAATTGGACAAATGAAATATATCTTGTTGATACTTTTTGAAAAATAAACTTACATGAAATCTGAAACTGAATTTGATTCTATTTGATATACCATTATATGAAGAATTAATTTACTTTCCAAATATTATTAAGAGTATGCTTATTGTATGGGGGAGCCTTGTTAAGGTTCACTCATTTTTCCTCCTTATTTGTCATCATCAAAAGGGGGAGATTGTTGGCTTAACAAAGCTTATGAATCTTTATTTTGATGATAACCAATAAAGGAAACTTAACATGTTTTGGTTAAGTGATGATGTTTTAGGAAATCAAGCCTATGAGTTCAAGATCAAATTGCTCACAAGCCATATTGAAAGCAAAAGCTTACTTAAGGAAAATAAAATGAAAGCTTAAAGGATATTGAATCTTGGATTCAAAGATAGATAAATTTGATGAAGCTCAAAGTATGTTGAAGCTTGAAGTCAAAATGGACTCAAGGAAAGACAAGTATGAAGACTTAGAATACATAGAATATTTTAAGTTTAAAGAAGTATTATGTAAGTACTTCAAAATTAAATTTCAATATGGATGCGTTGAAGCTTTTAGGATTTAATCATTGACTTAGAGACCAAAGTTTGAAAACACCGAAAAATATTTTTTAAAGTCTCAAAGTAATATGGAAAGTATAAAAATTAACAAGAGTTTTAGGAAACAAAAGAAAACAAGCATATGAGTTTTAATTGTTCAGGCGACTAACCTTGATTGGTCAAGTGACTGACCTTTTTATGCTGAATAAATTTGGGAAATAAAACAAGTTCAGTCGACTGACCCTTTGGGAAATTCAAATATAAAAAGCAATGGGAAGTTTCCAAAAACTAGTTTTTCAAATCTAAACGTTATGAAAACTTGGGAAACACTCCAAGTCACTTGGGGAACATGAAAATCACTTTTTAAACTATATATTTCCCCTAAACCTAATGAGTTCTACAAAAACTACTTACAATCAAGTATTCAACATCTCTAATTCTCATACTCTTCAAAAGCTCTCTTGCTCACATATCCTTGCTGAAGTAATACTGATTTTCTACTGAGACAACCACTTGGTTCTAGTGCTTTTACTAAATTTCCTTCAATCAAAAGAAGAACTTGGTGATAAATTTCTTGAACTTCAAATTCATTTTTTATTGATTTTTAATTTGAAGTATATTAGTGCTCTAACTTGTACTAATCAGCTTTATTGTGAGAGTATCTTTGTACACAAGGATTTGTTCTTGTTTTTGTAATTGTTTTTTGACGGTTCAGGTTGTTGAATTTTGTACCGAGCATGGGGTATCGCTTGGAGAGGAGGTCTCTATCCTGTTTGTTTTTCTTATTATAAATTTCATTATTTGTATTAACTATTGCAACATAGCAAACATTGTGCATAAACTATATGGAACTAATTTCATTTGTAAATGGATATCTGCTAAGAAAATTCTTGGTAATTCAACTCGTTCTTGCCATCTCTAAGGCATTAAACTCAGACTCCATGATAGACCAAGTTATAACAATTTGTTTAGATAGTTTCCATGACATAGCAGCCTCTGCTAGGTAAAGGCATAATCATTTGTCAATTTTTGTCTCATCTGAATCAAAGATCCAGTTATCATTGTTGTAACCTAATACACCAAGAAATCCATTGCACATGATATACCATGATTCACAATACCTCTTAAATATCTTAATAGTCTTAGTTAAGATGCTAATTAAATGTACACAATCTATAAATTGCACATGCTATATCATGGCGAATGTAATTCATGAAAAGCAACTAGTTCAAAATTATCTTATCATATTCAAACTGTGATACATTGCCACCTTTATTCTTCTTTAATTGTAATTTTGCATCAATAAAAAACATGGAAACAAGTTTTCCTTTATAGTAAGGTGCACCATGACATCTTATAATGACGTGTTTTTTTTTTCAATAGTTACTTACAATTATTCTAAGCTTCAAGTGATTTTCAATAAGTTATCTAACCACAATGGCATTTGAAAATTTTTAGATCCTCTAACAATCTGTTATACTCATTGATTTAGGACTAAACATCCATACAATAGTCAATTTACTAAAAAAGAGAGATAGCTTACATAGTAAAACCTTTATGGTAACTAATGAAAATAGTTTCAGAACTAGACCAAAAATTTACTCTTTAATATGTAATGGTGATTTAAAAATCTTCACAAACTAAAAAAATAGTTCCAATTTATTATTTGGAATAATAATAATAATAATAATAATAATAATAATAATAATAATAATAATAATAATAAATCTTAGTTACTTTCTGAGGAACTTCATCTCATTCCATTACTTTTCATGTATATGCAATAGTAGATTATATCATAGTAATCATAATATTGCAATTGCAAAAACTGTACAATAGTCTTAAACAAAAGATTTTGATAATCTAAGAATGTTATATACACTAGGCTTTCAAATCCCATGAATTTTTAATCCAACAATTAATAGATGCTGAATTGAAAACCCCATTGACAAAATTTATTGATCAAATTGTCCCTTAGTCTCTTGGTCACATTTACCTTACTTCTTAGCTACTAAGAAAGTTATTAAGTAATAACAATGTTTTTTTTTTTATGTGCATTCAACTTGAACACGTGCAGCGGAAGCACATAATAACATACGAAACAATCAACAACCACTAATGCAATCACTCGATGATGAAATATACTCAAGAAGCAATCAAACAATAACAAGAAGAATAAAAAACATAAATAGAACACTCAAGATTTACATGGTTCGAAAATAGTCTATGTCCACGGGAGCAGCACTTCGGTTTTCACTATGATCAATGTCAGAGTTACAATCTTTGAAGCTTACTTGAAGCTTAATCCCATCTAAGGTTACATAATGATGTTTATATAACCATCTAATGCTGATAGAAGAGTTCTAGTAAACCTAAACTACATCTATAGTTATCCGTCGGAGGAAAATCCTCTAGATAAGCCCAATCTACAAGCTCCCGAATTCAAAATACGCTATATGCGCCGATAGTAACCATTACGTAGCTTTCTCTGGTATATATGATTCACTCCGAATATGAGCCACATCCCTAACAATTTTCTTCCCAATTATGTGTCTAAATTATCAAGAAACGAAAATTAGATAAACTAACCTTAGGATCAAATGAAAATGATAACAGAAGATATGGTTTATAGATTGAGAAAATAACACAGTCAACAAATTCAACTATTTGGACTTGTAAATCAATTCAATCCCAAGTCACAACATATATTCATGTACTTACCAATGTAGTTTAATTTTCATCCAATGATTTCAACATTTCTTTACAACTAAGTCTATTTTTTTAACTTTCCAATGTCATCACAGATTAACCAATCTCTGAAATTTTGACCAGGATCATCCACTCATGAATAGGTAAATATAACCTACATCGACATAGGGAAAAAATCTCTATTATACTACTACAAAAGTAAAGTCACACACTATACGAGGAGTAATATTGCAATGCACAAATTTTATCTTTAAATGATAAATTTGTGTCAAGGTGAAGTCATGAAAATTCATTCCACCTATACACCTGTGATTGAACTCTAACCCATTAGGGTCATGGGTGGTGGGGAATGCATCAGCCGCAGTAACAAGCAAAAGAAGTTGTTTTTATTTTTTATTTTTATCAACATCTAATATTAATTGAATTGACACAATTAAGAGAACTAATGATGTAACAAAAGAAATGATATCACAAAAATCAATGATCCCCTTGAAATCACGAGAGAACAAACACATAATATAGACAATGATCAAAATAGTAATAGTAATACTAATAGTAATAGTTCACAATTTTAAAATATGTCACTGGACGTCTTAATTTTAAACATATTAGTAAAAACCTTGATAGTAAGTAGCGTAGCAACCATATGTTAGAATTTTTTTTTTTTTAATTCTTCCCTAAGATTGTTGGAAAAGTTAAATTTGAAAACCAAATGCGGAAAATAAAATTATGAAACTTATTGCCGAAGGTGGGCATAGCATTTGCCCTTTGGGAATACTTCACCTCACCAATATTGTTAAGAGTTGTTGAGAGTGGTTGGAAGTGTTTAATGCTTTGTCTCTCAGGCTATGCCTATAATTAGCCTTCTTATTGTAAGAACAAAGACATCATGGAATAGAAATCAAGAAAACGTGAGTTTTTGTTTCTTGTTTGGATTCTTTAGAGAACTTCTGAACTTATTAAGGATCCTTCCTTGTGGCGTTCAAATTTTATATCTTTGGTTCGTGATTCGCTCATAATCATTGGGTCGAGATTTGTTAATTTATACCTTTGGTTCATGATTAAGTTATAATCATTGGGTCAGGGTGTGTTACTTTATACCTTTGGTTCACTGAAAATAGGATATAGTTCCTAAGAGTGGGGGTGAATTGGGTTTTAAAGAAATTTATGTTTTTTTTTAAAAGCTTTTATATTACAACAATAAACACAACCCAAACACAATCACAAAGTACTTGTAAAAATAATCAATCCAAATCAACCACAATCAATACAAAATAACCAAACACTTGATTCTTGTGATAATAGACCTATAGTAATATGCAATGCTTAGGCCAACAATTTTCCCCTTTTTGATGATGACAAATCTAGAGAAAAAAATGAGAAAATACTCTTTTAAAGTACTCCCCTTTTACAATAGTCATAGCTCCCCCTTTCAATAAGCATAGAGTTCTCAAACATAAAGTAAATTTCTCAATCATTCTTAAGCATAAAGTACTCAAGCACCATCAGGTAGTCAAATATATGCATAAAGTATCAAATATCAAGCAGTCAATCATATGTTTCTTTTTGCTCTCTCTCAAACACTCCCCCTTTGGGATCAATCAAAAAGGAAAATAGGGTGATCAATCATAAAGCATTTTTAAGTTTGAACTACAAAGTACTTAAGGCCATCTGAAATATGATACAAGCAAAAAAAAAATGCTAAATATTAAGTACTAATACATAAGATAAAGTGTCAAAACACCACAAGGTTCAAGTACGCCATTTTGAATCATCCTTGGATGCACTCCCATCATCTTTGTCTTCTTGTTCCTCAGAATTTTTAGTAGATTCATCGTCACTAGATGGAACTAAGCTAATATCCATCAATATTGTACCTTTAGAAGAGCTGGCCAAATGCTTCTTAATTTTATCAACACGTTGAGCAAGAGTGGAGCAGTGAGTTTCCACAGTGGAAACCTTCTCTTGAAGTGTACCAAAACCATATTGCATCCCGTCGCTGAAGTTTAGATAGTGAGTTTAAAGTGGTAGAAACCAGGAAGGAGTATCTGAGTCTGGCTAAGCTGAAGTAGTTGGCATAGAAGGCTGAGGAAGAGGCTCAGGTGTGAGATGTCGATGTCCTTTGTGAAACCAGCCTTGATTGGTTTTCTTATAACCCATGCACTTAAGAATTGTGTCATAAAATATGTCGTAATGGGTTTTTTGAATGAAGTTAATCCATTTGATGATAAGACTAGGAAGATCCAGCTTTTTCCTTTTCAAAATACACCACATGATGAAACAATCTAGAAAGGAAACATGATCATGTGAATTGAATCGTGGTAGGATATTATATGTGATGAGTTTATGCAAAATGTTGGCTTGAAGATTCAATTGTTTATAGATAAGTGGATGTCCAAAATAAGTGGGTTCATCATTCATCACCAGAGGTAAGAATGCCTCTGGGGTAAACTCTTGTGCCATTATCCATTGTTTTTGAACAATTTGAACTTCAAAATCTCCCGATTTAACATGAAGGATTTTTCCTAAAGATAAGGGAGTGAGGTGAATACTCTGCCCTAAAAGGTTAGTTGTTATCCCATCTTCTTGTTTCTCCATGTTCACATAAAAGATCCTTACCAAGTTTGGGTAATACCCTTTGGCCTGATAAGTGATAAATCTTTCCCATCCAACTTCTTTGAAAAGCTCTAATACTTCAGGAAAGTCAGAATTGAAAAATCCTACAACAATCACTTTACCTAAAATCGGTTCCGATGAAGCGATTTGATTTTGATAAATATTTTTTGGCTTGAGGAGTAACTAACCATTTCCCTATTTCTTCATTATTGGTGCGTGAGGAGGAGTAAGCACCATTGTTTCCAACCATTTTTGTTTGTGGCATGTTAGCTTGAGATTGGAATTTGAGAAACCCTAGAAATTGGTGATGATGATGTAGTTTTTGAGTTTTGGATTCTAATTTTAGATGGATTTGGAGGAGAAATAAGCTTGAATAAGAGTAGGAATGAAAGGATTGAGAGTGAGAGGAGAAATGATGGGAGCCTAAGGGCTGTTAAAATGAGGCAAAATGGGGTTTTAAACCCTTACCCGCCGTGAAGAGGTAGGCGCTTAGCAACCCAAAAGGCACCAAGTTAGTAGCATGGCAGTCGCCTGACACTCAGGTGGCAGTCTCCTACTAAGCATATTTTTAAAAAAAAAAAAAAAAAAAAAACTTCTTCAAACAACTTCTCGAACATGCATCATTCCTAATTCTCATCTAACGAATATAAATCGATCCTCAGAGAATGGTTTTGTGAATATGTCCACTAACTGATCATTTTTATTAATGAATTCTAGAATTATTTCCTCTTTTCGTACGTAATCTCTCAAGAAGTGATGTCTTATGTCAATATGTTTTGTTCTTGAGTGGGATACCAGATTTTTTGAAATATTTATAACACTCGTGTTGTCACACTTTATTGGAATTATTTGATATTGACGTTTGAAATCTCTTAATTGTTTTTCATATATAATGTTTGAGCACAACAACTCCCAGCTGCTATATATTCTGCTTCAGCTGTGGATAATGCCATGGAATTTTGTTTCTTTGAAAACTAAGAGACTAGTGAGTGTCCTTGAAAGTGAAAAGTTCCACTAGTGCTCTTTCTATCTATTTTACACCCAGCATAATCCGCATCAGAATAGCTTATCGTTTCAAAATCAGTTCCCTTTGGATACCATAAGCCTAGATCAAGTGTGCCTAGCAAGTACCTAATTATTCGTTTAACTGCTATTTGATGTGATTCCTTAGGTTCTGATTGAAACCTAGCACACATGCATCACTAAACATGTTGTTGGGTCTACTTGTTGTTAGATATAATAGGCTTCCTATCATTCCTCAATAATATTTTGTGTCCACTTGTTTTCCTTTTTCATCTTTGCCAAGGCTTGTTGAGGTGCTCATAGGGGTTCCTATTGGTTTGCTTTCTTCCATATCAAACTTTTTCAACATATCCTTAATATATTTAGTTTGATTTATGAATGTTCCATTCTTAGTTTGTTTAATTTGTAACCCTAGTAAATAATTCAACTCTCCCATCATACTCATTTCAAATTCTCTTTGCATACACGCAGTAAATTCTTTACATAATTCTTCGTGTGTTGCACCAAATATGATATCATCAACATAGATTTGTACTATTAGCATATTTTCATTTTTAGTCTTTATGAAGAGAGTGCTATCTACCTTTCCTCTTGAAAAATCATTTTTGAGTAAAAATTTGCTTAGTCTTTCATTCCAAGTTCTAGGAGCTTGTTTCAAACCATACAAAGCTTTTGTTAACTTGAATACCTGATTGGGATTTTTCGTGCCTTCAAAACCTAGAGGTTGTTTAACATAAACTTCTTCATTTATATATCTATTTAAGACACACTTTTTACATCCATTTGATATAGTTTAAAATCCTTATGGGCTGCATAGGCTAGGAGCATCCTTATTGCCTCCATTCTTGTTACAGGGACAAAGGTTTCATCATAGTCAATACCTTCTTCTTGATTATAACCTTGTGCTACTAGCCTAGTTTTGTTTCTAACAACTACCCCATTTTCATCCTTCTTATTTCTAAAGACCCATTTAGTTTATATGATTGGATTTTCTTTGGGTTTAGGTACTAGTTGCCATACTTGACTTCTTTCAAACTGATTTAGTTCGTCTTGCATAGCCACAATAGCTTCTTCAATGTTCTTGGGTTCATCTTGAGATAAAAATGCATAATGGTTGCATATATTTTTCAATGACGCTCTAGTGTTTACTCCTTTTGATGGTTCTCCAAGAATTTGATCTTTTGGGTGACTTTTAACATATTTATACTCTTTTGGTAGTTCTTGGTTTTCTTCGGAGTTTTCATTTGAAGTTTCATCATTGTGTTCCTCTTTCATTTCAAGATTTTCTTCTTTTTGTGAGATATCTTCTCTTTCATCATTCTTAATTTCTTTTGTAGAGTGATTTGATTCATCAAAAGTTATATGCATGGATTCAACGATAGTAAGTGTTCTTTTGTTATAAACCCTATAAGCTTTACTATTTGTAGAATATCCTAAGAAAATGCTTTCATATGATTTTGCATCAAATTTACCTAAATCATCTTTATTATTGAGAACAAAGCATTTGCATCCAAATACATGGAAGTAAGCTATGTTGGGTCTTCTAACTTTCCATAGTTCATGAGGTGTTTTATCTAGACGTAATCTAATAGACACTCTATTTATAACATAACAAGTTGTATTTACAGCTTCAGCCCAAAAGTATTTAAGTAAATTATTTTCATTTCACATGGTTCTTGCCATTTCTTGAAGAGTTCTATTTTTCCTCTCAACAACTCCATTTTGTTGTGGAGTCCTAGGTGTTGAGAAGTTATGGTTTATACCATGATCATCATAAAATGTATCAACATCTTTGTTTTTGAACTCTTTACCTTGATCACTCCTAAAGTTAGTTACGTTATAGCCTTTTTCATTTTGTAGTTTCTTGCATAGAGTGATTAACATGTTACAAACTTCATTTTATTTTCAAAGAACAATACCCAAGTATATCTTGAGTAATCATCTACAATCACAAAGGCATATTATTTTCCTCTTAAACTTTGTGTTCTAGTAAGACCAAATAAGTCTAAGTGCAAGAGTTCTAAGGGTCTACCAGTTGATATGTACCTTTTCTTTTTGAAACTTGTCTTGACTTTTTTTCCTTTTTGGCATGCATCACAAATCTTATCTTTTATAAATTTTGTATTTGGTAATCCTTTTACTAAATTTTTCTTGGATAGTTTAGATAAAAGGTCCATGCTTGCATGTCCTAGTTTCCTATGCCAAAGCCAGCTAGTTTCATTCATTACAGCCAAACATGTCACATTTTGATTAACTAGGTTATCAAGATTTATACAATATACGTTATTTACCCTATGAGCTGTGAATAAGGTTTCATAATTCTTAGGATTCTGAATAATGCAATTGTCTTTCTTAAAAATTATTTCCAAACTTTTGTCACTTAATTGACTAATACTCAAAAGATTATGTTTTAAACCTTCTACCAACAACACATCATCAATTGTAAGAGAGGGTTCTTTACCTATTTTACCAATGCCAACAATTTTACCTTTGGCATTGTCATTGAAGGTCACGTATCCCCCATCTTTTTTTTTTAGTGTGGTGAACTTGGTCATATCTCCAGTCATGTGTCTTGAACTCCCGCTGTCCAAGTACCACTTTTCCCTTGATGGTGTTGTCCTAAAGCACACCTATAATGAAGGATTCATGGTGTTAGTTTTTGGAACCCAAATTTTCTTAACTTTCTTTGAATTATTTCTAGTTCCATTGTTTACTTTCCATTCATTTTGAACTTTAACATATTTCCTTTTGAGTGGGCAGTTAAATATCACATGTCCTTTATTCTTGCACATGTAGCAAGTAGTATGTTCATGGAATTCTTATGCTTAGGTTCAGGGTTTCTTTCTTTTAATGCCATTTCATAAGTGAGTAGCGAAGCTATAAGTTCATTTAGTGAGGGAGTCTTAAGTCCTACCTTCTGTAATTGCAATGGCCTTTGGTTCCCACATGGAGGGAAGGCCTCTTAGTATTTTCTGAATCATTTCATAGGTGGTGTAGGTCTTTCCTAAGGCACTTAGAGAATTTATTATGTGAGTAAATCTAGTATACATACGATTGTTTCATCCGGATTCATTTTGAAAGCTTCATACTCACTGGTTAGCATGTCAATCCTATTGTCTCTAACATCTACCGTTCCTTCATACATTACTTCTAACTTATCCCAAATTTCTTTGGCCATTTTGCAGGTCATGACTCTATTGAATTCATTAGCGTCCAGAGCACAATACAAGGCATTTATGGCACTTGAATTTATTTGTAGCATTTTGTAGTCTATATCGATCATGTCTTTTTTCTCTTTAGGAATTTGTTTTCCATCCACTATTTTGATATGAGTTAGATCTCCATCTGTGACATCTTCCCAAGCTCTCCAATCCATGTGTTTAAGATAGATTTGCATTCATTTTTTGCAAAAAGTTTAGGATTGGCCCTCTGTGAAGGGAGCTACTCCTATGTGTGCCATTTGATCTTCTTATAGCTTCTTGTTAAGATTTACTATAACTAGGCTTTGATACCAATAGAAAATAGGATATAGTTTCCAAGAGGGGGGGGGTGAATTGGGTTTTAAAGAAATTTATGTTCTTTTTAAAAGCTTTTGTATTACAACAATAAACACATACCCAAACACAATCACAAAAAGTACTTGTAAAAATAATCAATCCAAATCAACCACAATCAATACAAAATAACCAAACACTTAATTCTTGTGATAATAGCCCTATAGTAATATGCAATGCTTGTTGGATTTGTATAAGCCCTGTGTTGAAATTTACAATCACACTTCTTTCCAAGGTCCAGATTTTAAATAAACCTTCAGTTTAATAAGTTTAAGATGATCAACCAACGTAGTCCCTTTTAGTTTCCGCAATCAATGCTCATCAAACCAAAAAAAATTATCTTCCAGTCTATTTAATAACCAAACACTTAAAACTTAGAAATTTTAAAGCATCCACGCAGTTTGTAAAGTATGTTGAAAAATAAAGAGTAGGGAAGAGAGAGAGGAACACATAATTTTACGAGGTTTGACTTATACCCAGCCTACGTCCTCGCCTTTGGTAAACCAGCAAAGGATTCACTAAGTCAATTCCTTTGCCGGGTGGAACAACATTGTTTACAACACTCCTTTGATTAGCACGACAATCCAACAACCTTGAATTTTCTGAAAATAAGAAACAAGTAGAGATAATTTTGTGTACAAGAGACACTCTCACAACATAGCTCGTTAGTACAATATTCAGTACAAATATACTTCAATGTAATTCAATATAAAGAGATTGAAGCTCAATTGAATTTAGATCACCGAATTTATCTTTCATGTATTGAAAGATTCATACTTTGAAGACTCAAATTCGGAGTTACGATCAGCAGCAATTGAGTAGTGAAAGTAGGATGAGCACAAAAGAGATTTGAGAGCTTTGAGAGTTCTTGATTGCTAGAAAATTTTTTGGTTTTGTAAAATCATTATAGTTGGGGCTATTTATAGATGTTTAAAAGATAATTTATTGCCCCCCAAGTTTCTTGGAGTAAACATCAAGTTTTCAAAAAGAGTAGAGCCCATGATCTGGCAGTCGCCTGCCAAGACACAGGTAGTCACCTGGCTTAACCACCCAGGCACCTGACAGGACTCATGAAGTCCCCTGGGACCCCACTCCCTCCCATGTTTTAATTCCTTTTAATTTAGGTGTCTACTACCGATATTGGGCAGTCACCTGGCTCTTAGAAAATTCCTTTTTCACTTTGAAAACTTCTTTCCTAACTTGAGACCTTTATCATTTTGATTTAGAAAACATATTCTAAGGTCTTTCAAAATTTTTTGTCTTAGTTTCTTTTTATTTGTAAAGGCTTTAATTCAATTTATATTGAGGTTTACATAAAATACTTACATAGAGACATCATTAAAACTTTAAACTTTTGATCTTCATGTAAATCCTTGCTTTGAAATCTTTCCTTGATCATATATCATCTTTTGAGCTTTCAATCAACTTCCATTCTTCAAGATTTTATAAAGTATGTTCATCATGAGTGAAATTAGGAATAGCTTCCCAAGAGGGGGGGTGAATTGGTTTTTAAAACTTTTTTTTAACTTCTTTTAAGAATCCTTAACTTCTTTATTTCTTTTAACCAATTCTTTAACTTGTTTGTTTAATTTCACCAATCACATAACAACTTAATCTCTTTAATCAACCACACAACTAATAAAACATTCAAACAATTAATCACAATCTCCACACCAACACAACCACACTTTATTTACCAAATATAAGTTCACTGCAGCATTATTAAATTGACGAAATCATTCAAAATTTAGAACTCTTGGAGTACAAACACTATCCAATCAATCTCAAGCTTTTATACCATTCGATCACAATATACCTTTTGTTGTCAGCCCTGGATATGAAATTGTAAGCCTTGTATATATGGTTTTACTTCTTCAATATGATGTGCAATATAACATTCAATCAACACAATATCTACACTCTTCTCAATATTTAGAACTCAACTAAACTCTTGGTAAATTTATCTTTGGGATGTTAACCAAGTAACGTACTCCCATATGGTTTCCGCAAGATATGGTGTAACCAACGTACTCCCTTTCGGTTTCCGCAACCCAAATCAAAATTAAACCTTAAGTTTGTTTGATTTCTAAATATATGTAGTTTATATGATTTTCAAATTTAAACCATCCACGCAATTTAAATATGCACTAAAAATAAAGAGTAAGGGAAAGAGAGAATGAGACGGAGATTTTTACGAGGTTCAGCTTATACCCAGCCTACGTCCTCACCTTTGGCAAACTACCAAAGGATTCACTAGTTTAGTTCCGTTGATGGGTGCAACAACACCAATTACAACACTCCTTGGTTAAGGCTAGAGCCCACCTTCTCCAAACGATATTCCCTCGTTCGGTCACTCCTTACATAGGCTAGAGCCCGCCTCTCTAAGCAATGTCCCCTTGCTTAGCCAACGATCCAAACAACCCTTGGAATGTCAAAGAACTATAAGAAACACAAGATAAGATCTGCGTACAAGTATACTCTCTCAAAGAGCAAGTTAGTACAATTTCAGCACTATATACTTTGAATGTAAAATATAAATATGAAATACAATGAAACTCAAGTGTAGAATTCACCAATATCCTTCTTAGAAGAGGATTAGCAGTAGGAACTTAGAGAAAGAAGGATTAGCACTACAGAATATCTCAGCAAAAGAGATTTGCAATGAGTGAGCAAGAGAGCTTCGGAAGAACAAGAGTGCTTTCAGCTTCTCAAAACAGATTTTTCAATTCTTGGATAAGTTTTGATTTGAAAAACCATGTATTTATAGGCTTTCAAACTTTTTTCCATGTTGCAAAAGTTTCCTTAGAGAGTTTCCCAAGTTGTTAGAAATTTTGGAGTTCACAACAGCTATATTTTAAAATATTAGAATTTAAAAATTTTCCCGTTAAACAGTGTTCAGATGACTAAAGTCTCGGGTTTAGTCATCTGAAGATTTATAAGATTGTAATTTTCAAAGTCAGTACAGGTTTAGGCACCTGAACTCATAGGGTCAGTTGCCTGAGGTTGTTCTGTCTGCTGTTTAGGCGGCTGAAGTTCTGCCTTGAACAGTGTTCAGTGTTTTGTCCATAACTTTTTCTATATAACTCCATATTAAGTTTTCTTGATTTCAAAATAAATCTAAGATAAAATGATACAACTTTCATGTTGATCACTTTTTAAAATAAGGCTATTTTAATAGAGAAAAATTCACATCAATGCAGATATATAAAAACTGACAGCATTTGGAAAAACTCTTTTTGGTGCTTTTCATTCCAAAAATGATTCTAACCTTTTTAAAATAATTTTTGACCTTATAAAAATATTTTCCAAGTATTTTAAAAGGTATCTAGGTCCAAGAAGTTAACCTAAGAGCTTCAAAATATTTCAAACGATATTTTAAACATTAAAACACTTACATGAGACTTCTAAGACATTAACATTCTAAAGCTCAAGTCTTCATGCTTGCTTTGGCCCTTTATTGGTCTTCAAGCTTTAATATTCTTTGAGCTCTCTCACTTTATTTTTCTTTGGCTCTTTTGACTTTAAACATTTCTTGGCATGCATGACCTCATATTCTTCAAGGTTTAATATATCATCTTTAAATCCATGTTTTCCCCCTTTTAAGCTTCATTTGATCCTTGTAAGCACTTTGACCTTACTTTCTCATATGTGAGCCCTAAAATAACATTAATCACAAAAATATGTTAAATTCCACTTGTTTGTTAGCATCAAAACACGATAACAAGATTTTAAACCTTGTAAGGCCAACAATGAGCTTTAATAACCCTTGAGTTTGGCTTTGAAATACTTGAGCTTTACCTGCTTCCTGAAACAATTCAACTTGAAAAACATATCAAACTTATCTTGATTTGTTATCATCAAAATAAGAATTGTAAGCCTTGTTAGACCAACATTCACGTTTCATTTATAAACGTTGGGTCTGGGTTTTCTATCAAAAATATGAATTTTAGCTTTCTTAGGCAAGTATTCCAATATTGTTCGTTGGGTCTCAACGCGTGTCGATTGAGGTTCACATCATTTTGTATCAGAGCTTAGGCTCTCAAATCAGGTTTACTATCCTTTTATCTTTTATTTCTTGTTATCACCCTATCTTGTTTCATTTGTGTTCATTATTCATTGTTCTTATTTTGTGACATGTACCAAGTTGAAAAAAATAAATAAAAAAAAAAGAGACTAAAAAAAATTAAAAAAAAAAGTGATATTAAAGCAATAGATACTATCATTTGGTACTTATCAAAGTTTTTTTTTCTTGAATCGTGACTTTTGTAGTTTCATTTCTCTCAAAATCTGATTTTTGTCCTCTTCCTTTGATCTGTTGTTTCTATAACATTTTATTGCCATCAGTATTGGTTTAAATACTACAAGTTGAATTTCCTGATCAAGTTTATTAGTTTAATAAAGAACTGAGAAGGGAAAACTACGAGTGAAAAAAGGCAAGAGAGTGTAAGACTAATATCGAAAAAAAAAGAAGCAAATTTAAGGGTGAAACACGAGTGTGAGTGACATAATTTGAGTACAAACACGTGAGGGAGTGTTGTGAGAAATTATTTATAACATTTCTCTATAGTTTCAAAATATGTCTTCTAGGGGCGACACATCAAAAAAAGAAGAAAGGGACGAGTCGTCTTTCATGTTGAAGGCTATGCAATAACAATTTGAATGCATGAACGTGGTGTTTAATGAGATTCGAGATTGGATGGATAGGCAAGACACTGTTATTGCGACTTGGTGCGGAGGGTGTCCCCAAAGAGTTTATAATGCTTGAAGGCAACAAAGGCATGCTCACGTCGATGATTCTGATGACAACTGCGAGGATGAGTTATACTATTGATGTGTGGTTGATTGATTATACTGTGCGTATTTTAGTACATACCTGGTTAGTGTAAGAAGCATTTCCGTGTATGCAAAGTTTTATATTTATTGTATTCCAGGCGTGGGTCTGAAGAGGGAGGCTAGCCCTGTGGAATAGTCCCGGATTGGCTTAGACCCGGTTAGGAAAGCTAAGTGCACCATCTTGGTAAGGTGTAGGCTGAGATCAGCCCTGTGAATTGACCTGATTGTAACCGGTACCGCTCCACCTGTTAAGTGAGCATTAGTAAAATCCTTGGGCTTACGAGCTAGAGACGGGGACGTAGGCATAGTTGGCCAAACCCCGATAATATATTGTGTGTGCACTTTACCTTTTCGTAATTTATTTTCTACATATGCATCTTATTTTATGAATGTCGCGCATGATTTAATTTTCGCATATTATTTGTGCATTTGGGTTTATGTGTATATAGCAAGACCCTAGGTTGTGAAATACTGTTATTGGATTAGCTAAACCTAAGAATAAATTTTAAATACCCAATTCACCCCCCTCTTGGGAATACACCAAGGCTAACAATTGGTATCAGAGCCTCGTTGCTCTAAACTTAAATTTCTTTGCAAAAAGATCGCAATTGCTCAATTTGGTGTATCCCCATTTGGTGAGGGACAATCACCTTCTAGGCCTCCTGTATTTTGTGGTTGTCGATTATACCACATGAAAAATTAGAATGAGCATATTTATAAAATTATTGATTTGGATGGCCTAGTGGGTGATTGTTAATGGGATTCGTATGCCCTTGGATGAATATGATATTAGGATAATGCATGCGAATTCATATGCCATGGAGATGCTATATCTTGCATTAGATTCTGATATTTTGGCTGAGTTTGTGGTATGTTGAACTACAAAGGATACTGGGATGAACTCGAAAGAAAATATGGAGAGTTCTAGGAGAATGAGACCACCACTCAGGAAGTGGTAAATAATAGGGCAATTGCATTAACAAACAGTGAGGTATATATTCCTATCTCAACCTCTGTAGATGATTCTGTTGCTGAATGCTATGATATGTCAAATGATGAATCATCTGTTGAATTTCATGATAATTCTGTCAATAATGCATGTGATGATTCTTATGCTGAAGCTTGTGATATATCATATGTTGAATCATCAGTTGCCTCTAATGATTACATTGATGGTAATGCATATACTGATGATTCTTGTGTTGAATGTCGTATTGTATCATGTGTTGAATCATTTATTGAATCTTGTGATGATACTGTTAATGCCACATGCAATGATTCATGTGAGAACTATTGTGTTAATTCTTATGATGAATCATGTGCTGAATTGAACTGTAACGACCTGCTATTTAAATGGGTTTTATTTTTATTTTTTATACTATAACATTTAAAATACTCTAATACCACATTGGATCAAACCTAATCATCAACCTAAGCAGCAAGAAGAAGAAATCAAATAAACATAACCATACATAGTTATATACAATACCAGAGTGCTAAAGTGTTTCTCAAAATATACATATATGGCTGTCCTCAAAATATCCTCAAATGGACTAGGGCTATATATAAATACTCTAAAAAATACTCACTCTACTAGTAGGGCAGTACTGAAGCCCCTCTATCTGCGAGCCTAATTTACTCACCTATCTGGATCACATGAAAAATGTTAAAGTAATTGGGATGAGCCAAAGCTCAGTAAGACGAAATATGCTATTGCTAGTGTGTGGCAAATAAGTTACAATACTGTGAAAATATATTACTATATAGTCATGTATCACTGAATCTATAAAGTACAATACCAGTAATATAATCTTCATCTTTTACCTGTTGCTTAAGATTTCCGTGCTTTAGGTTTCTACTCAAAATACTGCTAATATATATATACATATATTTTCTATTTTCGTAAACCTGTATAAACATAGTAATAACTGTAAACTTCCTTGTGGATAACTGTGTGTCATAATTTAACCCCTCATGATAAGGTTATGCGGCCCGTAGGCGGGATTTACCCTGACTGGCCAACCAGGAATAAATCACTATACTCCATAGTCTAATCATCCATCCTCAACCCATATCTGATGGGGAGCCTGTCCACTGTGGGCTTTATGCAATCGACCTTTATACCACGTATTATCTGAATAGGTGGTTGTACTCTATAAATTGTATATAGCTACGGTACCGTGCTCTGTAAACTGTATGGTCCAACAGGGTCTGATACTATATAATACATCCCTATATACAACTATCTATTTTACCATGATTATGTAATAACTGTATAAACCACGACGCTGTGGAAAACTGTATCTATATCAACTATGTTTTTATAATTAACTGTAAATTTGTACATCATGGTATTATAAAACTGTAAAATATATTTACTGTCTGTATATTCTGTAAAATACATCTCTGAAAAACACTGTAAAGCATGTTTCTGTACTATATCTATATTCTCAAGCCACACAGTAATTTTAAAACATATTAATCATATTTGATAAACTGTATAAATCTCTGCTATAAAAATTACTCTGGTGGAACATTTATGATTTTATACTGAAAACGTACTCAAATAACCTAGCATAGCATATTTCCCTTACCTGTTTCCTACTAAAAATCCCCTAGTATAATGGGTCCAACACTCGTAGGGCTCTCTACTTAACACCCTAAAAACCATAAATCCCAGAACAAAACATTACTATTTCTACGTCTATTACATTTCTCACAACTACCAGAAATCCAAATTTCGAATAAAATACCTTACCTTGGATTGGGATGAATTCCAACTTCGTCCAACCAACGATCTGCTCTGGCAGACTTGCAGAGAACTCTATCAGAAGCGTTGTGGAGGCCTAAAATCGTCGATTTGGCGACTGACGGGGCCGAAATCAAAGGAAGAAGAGGGGGGAGCCGTAGGGGTAGAGAGAGAGAGAAAGTTTACGGCAAATTTCTACGATTAGAATCAGTTTAGGGCTATTTATACTGTGGGATTCGTCGACGAGCCATGTCACCTTGTCAACGAGTCCTTCAATAATTTTGTCGACGAACTTCCTCCTTCGTCGACAAATTTCAACCTGTCCCAAAAACCCCTCTCGGTATCTTCTCGTAGACGAAGACAGGACCTCGTCAACGAGGTCCTGAAGAACCCTCGTCAACGAAACCCCTGTGTTCGTCGATGAGGCGTGTGGAAATTTCTTGGACTTATCACCTCCAAACGCGTTCGTCAACGAAGTTGGCTTCCTCCTTCTATTACTGTTTCCATTTCCCTCTCTCTTAATATTTAAATATCATTATTTTTTGGATTGTTACATGAATAATAAAAGCATACTGTCGTATGAAAAACTAGAAAAAACTTTATTGGGAATGCACAAGTTTCTAGTTAGGGCATCTAAGCATAAAATATTTTTGAAGAATGAGAACAAAAAAATAGCAAAGCAATTAAAGGGGTTAGAAAATTATCATGCTATTCTTGAAAAGAAAAAATTGAGAAAATATTGAAAATTGTCTGCTTAGATGAAGAAATAGATGATTATTCTAAAGTTGCTCTCAAAATTAAAAATGAAAAGAATAATCATAATAAAAGCTTAGGAATTAAAAAAGTTCTATTCAATAAGGGTTCAAGCTTAATTCATATATCCCATAGTCTTGCCTCATCAAGCAAAAAGAATTTAAATAAGCATAATTTTTCACGTATATACAAAAGATGCTTATTTCATGAAAAAAAAGGGTACGTGTGGTTTAACTGTCTATTTAGAAGTGCCAGAGGCTTGAGTAAAGAGATGATATGGGTTGTCATGATAGAAAACCCAGCAGGAGATAAGGAAGGATGGTTTTAATAAAAATTGCATAATTATTTAATTCTTCCTTGGTTCCTAGGTTTAGGGGGATGTGATGATTGTAGGTTTGAGAAGTGGTTGTTGCTTAAAATGAAAATCTCAGTATACGTACTCACTAAACACTATCTTGTTATACTAAGAATCTTTATCCACTTCCAAATGGACATGGCATCTATCCCTAGTATTTAATTCAAAATGCTTAACCCATGCTAACATGAAAATCACAAGTTTAAGCATACTGTTGTCCTTTGCACAGAATTGAGCTTTAGGGATCCATCGTATTCTATATATCTTTAACCCTAATCTCATTAGTCAAAACCTGGTCATCACTTTAGGTATAAGCAATGATAATAAACTCCATATCTATCTTGTGCTAATAATAGGACTCTCACAATTAAAATTAGAGGCATCCACTAGGGGACTCGTATTTTATTGATAAATCAAATTATTCCCTTTGAGTTTAGTATTTAAATCCTCTAATAATGATTCACCTATCCCCTTCATAGGAAATCCTTACCAAACCATGATCATATTTGGTAAGGTTTCACCCATTTACTTGTATCCTTGCTTTAGTTGTAATTATATTTAGAGGATACTTTCCATTCTCCGAAGAGTATTGTTCAAGAAAATTCAAATACTCATAAATGCTCTTTGCCTAAGTGGTTGGACATATCCACTTCCATGAAAATATCTTGAATCACATCCACTTATATTGAGTACTCTTCGAACTTAACAAAAATTATAATCCTTAAGAGTATTTAATCTACGTCACACACATAACTCTCAAAACGTTAAGTCATATCCTTTAGAGCTTCATATCCTTTGAAATGAGTAGAATGACTAAGTTGGTTGCACTAGGTCTTAATCTAGATGAATATATAAAATTCAAGTAGACCTATGCATATGCATTTTTAAATTGGAAACCATTCGAACTTGTGCCTCTCACATGTATTAGATTCCTAAGAAAAGAGACTGATATAGGCTTATCATCTTAATGACTATTCATTGTGACTTTTTGGTCCAATAAACCTAAAGCATTCATGCCAAGATTAAACCATTGAAAATCTTATAACTCTTGGCTAAAGAAATTAGAAAGTGAGAAAGGCATTAAATGCGTTGAGTGCATAACTTAGGGGGAGATTTTATTCTTCATATCTATATAAATTAAAATGTTCTCATATCCTTTTATTGTTTATGACTTTATGCTTATCAGTGTATTGCATTGCACCACTATCCATGATTCAATGAATAGTTATAATCTCTTTGATGGATAGTTTATGTCTTTTCCTAGCACGAACTACTATTGAACTATATTGAATATCTCGAGTTGATTATACTATTGGATTGCATGCTTGTGTTGAAAGCCTTATGCATGGTGGATACAGTGATGAGTATTGCATGCTGGTAGTGGATATAGGTTCTCGTGTGCCTTGAACTGAGTTATAAATTACTTATTTGAATCTATTAGGTACAGGTTTTATGGAAAAATGCCCAATTTACAAACGACATGCTGCCAAAATTTGGAGAGGATTTTTCCCCAAGTAAAACCTTGTACATGGATAATTATGATAAAATTAATATTAAAATATTTTTGAAAGGATGAGTGAAAATTGAATATATTAAATTTCATTCTAGTATAATCATCGAATAGTCACAGGACTTCAGCTCCATTCCTAGAAAAGAGCATAAGAAACTTATATGCATCACTACGCTTATTGAATATTGAGGTTCTTCTGAAATCCCTGAACATTATATCCTGTGCTTGAAGCTTTATGATTTGATATGGAATGTTCTTGTGTCATGAAATCTATTGTATGCCTTAATACATATTCTCATATGCATTTGTAACCTATTGGGATAATTATACTGGACACATAGTAAAATGAATAAATATTAATCCAGTAAGCTCCTTTTAAAAGATTCAAATATGAAGGCTTATACTACATGGCATGTTAAATGAAATTAGTCTTTAATTGGTATAAGCAGTTTGTTGCATCTAAGCTATAATTTAAATTGAAAGGCGGGGGGGGGGGGCATTTAAACATAAATTCCTGTCTTGTTATGCTCACCAATATTTTTGGTTTAGATCAGTTTGTTATTCACTGTGGCACGTGCTCAATTGTGATGACCTTATTGAATATCTTAATTGAAAGATATAATACATAGCCACATGTTCTTTATGTTTGCCATATGATCTTGCATGCGATTGTTCAATCTTTAGGATCATTATGGTTGTGGTTTTCTAGTTATATTTATGTATGTTAATTGACAAACCAGAGAATTTGTTCTTACTTGTTTTAAATTAAAATTTCTTTTTCAGCAAGCACCCCCAGTACTTTTTGCAAACATCATAAAGGGGATGTATATTATAATTATATACATATACATATATATATATATATTGTAACAACCCCAAAAATAATGGTATTTAAATAATGAAGAGAGAGAGAAATGGAATCAGTAACAGAAGAAGGCAGTAGACTTAGCGTTCATTGAAGACATCGCATTTTGGAGAATATAATTTCAAGGATTACCAAGCGTCGTTAATGAATACAAGTATTCGTCGATGAAGGTCTTCAAGATCTCGTTGACGAGGGTCCATTTCGTTGACGATAAAATACCAGGCAAAGGATTAGGCTACTCTGAATTTCGTCGACGAAGGGTAAGGTTCGTCGACAAATTTACTGAAAGACTCGTTGACAAGGTGACATGTCTCATCGACGAATTTGGCCCTATAAATAGTGAAAACTCAAAATTTTATCATATTTCCAGTCCTCTCTCTCTCTCTCTCTCTCCTACGGTCTCTCTCCCTTCTCTCTTCGATTTCGTCCCCCCTAGTCACTAGATCGACGATCCGAAGCCACCACGACGCTCCTGGCCAAGTTCTATGCAAGTCTGCCAGAGCGGATCGTTGGTGAGACGAAGTTGGATTTCATCCCAAATTTAGGGTAAAGCCTTTTAGTCCATTTTTGGCCTTATGACAGTTATAAGAAATGATGTAGGCGAAGAAATACTGATATTCTATTTTGGAAAATTTTGTTTTCAGGGTGTTGTGTAGAAGGCCCTGCAGGTGTTAGGTTAGTAAACCATAGGGGCTTTCTAGTAGTCAGGTAAGGAAAATATGCTGTGCTAGGAAATTTTGAAATATTATACAGTTTATTAAATTATGAAAATTATGTATTAAAGTATGGTGTAGCTTGAGAAAATGAATATAGTACGGAGATATGTTTTATGAATTTCAGTATCATGATTTTATGAATTTCAGTACCATAATTATATGAATTCTATTACCATGATTGTCCGAATCTCAGTACCATGATTATGTAGTTATCAGTGTTATGATTATACAGTTCTCATTATTATGACGTATGAATTACAGTTACAGTTTATGCAGCATCACGGTTATTACAATTATTTCAGAACCATGGTAAATCAGATAATGATATATAGAGATATATTATATAATATCAAATCCTGTTAGACTATGTAGTTACAGAGCACGGTACCGTTGTTACAGATATTATGTTATGTTATAAGTGCAATCACCTATTTAGATAATACATGGTAGTAGGTCGATCACCTAGGCCCTTGATGTGGACAGACTCCCCATCAGATATGGGTTGAGGTGGGCAGATCAGACCAATGGAGTATAGTGATTTACTCTGGTCGGCCAGCCAGTGTAGATCCCGCCTACAGGCCGCATAACCCTTTCATAAGGGGTTAAATCATAACACACAGTTATCCAAAGGGAAAGTTTTCAGTTACTAGTATGTATATACAGTTTTACATAAACAAAGAACATACTTATGTATACTAGAAGTATTTTGAATAGTAACCCACAATACTGTTATGTTAAGCTACATGGAAAGGATGGTATATTTTATTACTTGTACTGTACTTACGTATCTAGTTATGCATGATTATATGGAAACAAATTTTCATAATATTGTAGTTCATTTGCCACACACTAGTAATAGCATATTTTGTCTTACTGAGCTTTGGCTCATTCCAGTGTTGAATCATTTTTCAAGTGATCTAGGTACGTGAGCAGATCAGACTCGCAGATAGATGGGCTTCAGTACTACCCTGTATGTAGATAGTGAGTATGTTTGTGGAGGATTTTTGTATATCCCAGTACAGTTGAGGGTATTTTGGGAAACAAATATATGTGTATATTTGGGAATCATGTTAGTACTCTGGTATTGTATTGTATATATTTACATATATATTTTTTTTTAATTCTTGGTTCTCGCTGCTTAGGTTGATGAATGGGCTTAATCCAATATGGTATCGGAGCATGTTAAATGTCATAGTATATATATATATAAAAAACTCATTTAAATAAGGGGTCGTTACATATATATATATTTACATGTATTTTTGGCAAGATCAAATTTCAAAATTAAACTATTTATCACTTGCCTTGTTATTATATGTTTTCAAATTGCATAATTGGTTTAGTAACTTCACATGAAAATGCGTGCAAACTAGTTAGACTGCTTTTATGCTCAAACCTTCTATTTGGTATCATATGTCGTGTGCTTTAAATTCAAATCTTTCACAGGTCTTATGATATGTTTCAATTGCAATGGTTTGTGCATATTTATGGTCTAATTCTACTTTCATGTCATTTAAATCTTTAAATGACCAATTATATAGTTTGTTTGCTTAATTGCTAAACCTATCATTGCTTTATACTCTATGAATTTGTTTGTGCTATGAAATGCATGACTATCGTATCTCTTGCATGATTGATAGTTATATTTATGTTTTAAGAATACTAAACTATTTGAGTAAGTAGTTGTGGATATCTTGTAAAATATATTACTTAATCAAGTCACTTGTATACAGAGATTTTTGGGAAATGTTCTATTTTCAAATGGCATGCTACTAAATTTTCTAAAAACCTTTTCCCAAACATATCTTGTATTCAAATGATTATTTGCCTATATACTTAAATATTTATTTAGGTCATTTTTACTATTGCCAAAAGGGGGAGAAGAAGGCAAGTATTTGTCATCATAAAAAAGGGGGAGATTGTTAACCCTATGGGTCATTCTCGGTTTTGATAATGACAAATATTTTGCTATTTAATGGTTATCAAGTTTGTGTGCATGTTCTTTTTAGCAAGTTCATATGACGGTAGGCGACAACCTGAAGAGAAGCGAAGACCCAACATATGTATTGTTGTATTTTTTATCATTGGGTCTATAATAATCTCTGCATGTCATGCATGTAGGAAGTAAGCTCAGCAAATGATCATACACAGACCATAGAAAGACCTTAAAGATCAGTCGACCGACACCGAATTTTTTTGGTGCCCTCAAAAGACCTTAGAAATTCCCTAGGTCTATGCACAAGCACATTAGATGTCCCCAAAATCACTTAACATATCAGGGGAATTAATTGAAGTGAAAATAAACTTAATAGGAAAATTTGTGAGAGGTCGGGTGACCGAACCTATGGGGATCAAAACACCTCAGGCGCACGAACCACTGGGAAGCCAGCAAGTTGACCTGGTTTCAGGTGACCGAACCAGAAATGAATGTATCGTCTCCGGGCGACCGAACCCTTAAAAGGGAACTTTTCACCAACTCAGGCCACGAAAGGTTTTATTCTAAATAGGCCCCCGGGTCACCAAACACATGCATTCGGCTAATCGAACTTAGCGTTGGCACTCGAATCGTGGACAGAAACATTCTAACTTTTGTTCAGCCAACCGAACTTGAACTTAGGTACTTGAACCATTAAAAATGGATTTTTGAGTTGAGTTTGTTCGGGCGACCAAACTAAAGTTCAGCCACCCGAAACTTCTCGGTTTGCATATTATTTATTAAGTTTAAAATGCTTTAAACAAGGTTAATTTTTCTAATGTGTTTTAAAAAATTCCTAAAAATACCCTACATGTCCTAAATGGTTATATTTTGGCCTTTGTCTATATATAGGGTCTCATTTGGGTGAATTAGGAATAAAATTAAGAAAATCATTAGAAAAAATCCTCTCTCTATCAATACTCCCTTTACTTTGGTTGATTTACTAATACTCCCTTTGCTTTGGTTGATTATTGATATTGATTTTGGGGAGTTTAGTTAAGTTTATCCCACATATTTGAATATTGTAAATCTTGTGTTGGGATAAACTAACAAGCTTAAAGATCTTTGCATTGTCATTGCAAGATTCTTGTAGCTTTGATTTTGTTGTGCAAATATTTTTCAAAGCTATAGTATTTTCAAACTACTATTGTGCTTATTTCATTGAAGGAAAATATTTTGAGTTAGTTCGAACATTTGATTAGCATCTTTGAAACTCTGATTTGTTATTGAGATTTGATATAATTTTTTTCAAAGATGTAGCTTGATTAGAACACTCTTGAGCATACTTGTTATCACATATTGTTGCGTGTTGCTTGCACGAAGATATACATCACTAAGCTTACAATTTCCTATACTGTGGATATGTGGTTGATTGATTATATTGTGTGTATTTTAGTACATACCTGCTTAGTGTAAGAAGCATTTTTGTATACGCAAAGTTTTATAGTTGTTGTATTTCAGGCATGGGCTTGAAGAGGGAGACTAGCCCTATGAAATAGTCCTAGATTGGCTTAGACCCGGTTAGGAAAGGTAGGTGCACAATCTTGGTAAGGTGTAGGTTGAGGTCAACCCCGTGAATTGACCTATCTTGTAGATAGAGGGGCTTCAGTACTACCCGGTCTGTAGATAGTGAGTATGTTTTTGGAGGATTTTTGTATATCCCAGTACAGTTGAGGGTATTGTGGGAAACATATATATGTGTATATTTTGGGAATCATGTTAGTACTCTGGTATTATATTGTATATATTTACATATGGTTATATTTATGTGATTTCTGCTTCTCATTGCTTAGGTTGATGAATGAGCTTAATCCAGTATGGTATTGGAGCATGTTAAATGTCATAGTATATATATATATATATATATATAAAAGACCCCCATTTAAATAGCAGGTCGTTACAATTTGGTATCAGAGCCTAGGTTGCTAGGTTCTGTAGACTTTAGAGTGCAGCATAAGCAATACTAGAGTATAGGAAAAGGATTTAGGGTTTGTTCTGTGTCTGGGTACAGGATTTCCGTGGTGGTTTCTATGTTTTCCTGGGGTGACGATTTCAGGAAAATCATAGTAAACTATTGTTGGGTCGTGTGTCTAATAGGCCAGGACCTTCCAGCATAGGTGGAGGAGATATAGATGTTGTACTCCGTAGCTTCACTCAGCAAGTGATGGCTGAGATGGCCAGGAGTTTTGGGGAGCGTGGCTGTTCGATTAAGCAGTTTACACAGATGAAACCCCCATCCTTTGCTGAAGGAGATGAATCGATTGTAGCTGAGCATTGGGTCCAGGATACTAAAGAAACATTGGCGGTGCTTCCATGTATGGATGAACAGAAGGTAGCATTTGCAACATTCAAGTTGACAGGGGAAGCGAAGCGCTGGTGGAGAGCAACACGTATAATAGAGGAGCAGAGGCCGGTTCCAGTTCCAGTGACATGTGACAGATTCAAGGATCTCTTCTTCTAGTAGTATTTCCCTGCTATCATTCGAAGTACAAAGGCAGCAGAATTTCTGCATGTGGTGTAGGAGCAGATAACTGTATCCCAGTATGCGGCTCGGTTTGTCGAGTTGTCACGTTTTGCTCCCCATCTAACACCTGATGAAGAGAAAAAGGCTAGGAAGTTTGAAGAGGGACTGAGGCAGAACTTTTTTGAGCAGGTGATTGGTTTCAGGGCTTAGACATTCAAAGAGGTTGTAGATCGAGCTGCGATTATTGAGAGTGGCATTTAGAGGGGTGCAGCAACTCAAAGTCAGAGGAAGAGGCATGCGCCTTAGGGTTTTCAGGCTGGCACGAGTAGGGGTTCTTGGAGAGGAGGTCGCGATAGGGGAGACCAAAGGCAGATGGAAGGATCTTAAGGGAACCAGGGTGCGTTGACTTACCCAGTGTGTCAAACGTGCGAGAGACATCATTTGGGGGAGTGCCGGGTAGGCAAAGGTGTATGTTATCATTATGGGAGACCCGGTTACGTGGTACGTGAATACCCAGGTCAGCAGGACTAGGTCCCAACTCCCAGGCCCTATCAGGGAGGACATCAGGCAGCTCGAGGAGGATACCAGGCCCCTCAGGGTGGCCAGCAAAGGAATATGGCCCCAGTGCGAGTATACCCTCTGACGCCAAGAGATGCAGAGGCTGCTATGGATGTGGTGACAGGTACATTTACTGTTTCATCATATCCCGTTATTATTCTTTTTGACTTGGGTGCTACTCATTCTTTCATTTGTACATCTTATGTTAAATTATCTAAGAGTGAGACCCAGTCATTAGATATAGCGTTGTCGGTAGCTACACCATCAGGATCAGTAATCAGATGTCAGAGGGTACTTAGGGGCTATCCGTTAGAAATTTAGGGGAAAGTACTACCAATAGATCTCATTGTGTTTGATATGTGTGGGTTTGATATAATACTGGGTATGGATTGGTTGGCTATCAATCACGCCAGCATTGATTGTTTCTAGAAAGAAGTAATTTTTAGACCTCCTAGAGAGCAGGAATTCAGATTCGTTGGTTCACGGGTACGTGCTCCAATGCAGCTAGTATTCTCCGTTCAGGCAGGCAAATTACTCTTTCATGGAGGTTAGGGGTTTATAGCATTTGTGAAAGAAGTATTTGAAAATGAATTGAAAATTGACAGTACCCTAGTAGTATGAGAATTTCTAGATGTTTTTCCAGATGGGCTACTAGGGTTGCCTCTTGTGCGCGAGGTAGATTTTACTATAGATTTACCTCTAGGGACATTGCCGATCTCTAAGGTCCTATATCGTATGGCTCTAGTGGAATTGGGAGAATTAAAGGAACAGTTGCAGGATTTGCTGAACAAGGAGTTTATACGATCCAGTGTATCGCCATGGGGAGCTCCAATGTTGTTCGTAAAGAAGAAAGACGGGTCCATAAGGATGTGCATTGGTTGCAGGGAGATAAATAAAGTTACTATTAAGAATAAATATCCTCTACCCCTTATAGACGATTTTTTTTATTAGCTCCAGGGTACACGGGTATATTCCAAGATTGACCTCAGATTCGGGTATCATCAAGTGAGAGTAAAAGCAGAGGACGTCGCAAAGACAGCCTTCAGGACCAGGTATGAGCACTATGAATTTCTCATTATGCCATTTGGTCTAACGAATGCCCCGGCCGTGTTCATGGACTTGATGAATAGAGTTTTTCACCAGTATCTAGATCAGTTAATAGTAGTTTTCATTGATGATATACCGGTCTACTTGAGGAGTTTTGAGGAGCATGAGGTACATTTAAGACAGGTGTTGCAGACTCTCAAGGAGGAGGAGCTTTATGCTAAGTTTAGCAAGTGTGAGTTCTGGCTTGAGAAAGTGGTATTTTTAGGCCACGTCATCTCAAGGGACAGTATTTCAGTGGATCCCAGCAAGATTGACACGGTGGTAAATTGGGCTAGGTCGAGGAATGTGTAGGAAGTTAGGAGCTTCTTAGGACTGGCAGGTTATTACCGTCGTTTTGTTGAGGGATTTTTAGCTTTGTTAGGTCCTCTCACACAGTTGACTAGGAAAAATGCTAGATTTTTGTGGGATGAAGAATGTGAGCAAAACTTCCAGGAATTAAAGCAGCGGCTTTTCACTGAACCAGTTGTGACGATTCCATCGGGAGGCAATGGTTATGTTATTTATAGTGATGCGTCTTTGAAAGGACTTGGCTATGTGCTGATGCAGCATGGTAGGGTGATAGCATATGCGTCTAGGCAGTTGAGAGAATATGAAAAGAACTACCCTACTCACGATCTAGAATTGGCTACGGTTGTACATGCACTGAAAATCTGGAGGCATTACCTTTATAGTGAGAGATGTGAGATATTTTCTTATCACAAGGGCCTAAAATACTTCTTTACACAGAAAGAGTTGAATATACGACAGAGGAGGTAGTTGGAACTCATTAAGGATTACGACTGCACCATTAGTTACCATCCAGGTAAAGCAAATGTGGTGGCTGATGCACTGAGTTGTAAATCAGGAGACATAGCACAGCTAGTAGCGGTAGTTTAGCATCTGATTCAGATGGACTTAGAAAGACTCGGTATTGAATTAGTGGAGGATGATCCTCAGGTGCTTATTGTCAGTTTGGTTGTACAACCCACACTGTATGAAAAGATTAAAGCTGCTCAGAGAGATGATCCAGAGTTAGTGGAGGTGATAGCCAGCGTACAGGATGGTCAGGGGGAAGAGTTAAGTATTTATGATGATGGGGCTTTGAGATTTCACACCAAATTGTGTGTGCCTGTAGATAATAGCATCAAGAGGATGATTCTAGAGGAGGCACACAGGTCTTTATACACGGTTTATCCTGGAAGTACAAAAATGTATAGGGATCTACAAGATTATTTCTAGTAGAGTGGCATGAAGAGGGAGATAGCAGAGTTTGTGTGGCAGTGTTTGACGTTCCAACAGGTTAAAGCTAAGCACCAGAGGCCGGCTGGTCAATTGCAGCCATTATTCATTCCCGAGTGGAAGTGGGACCACATCTCTATGGATTTTTTTACTAGGCTACCGCTAGCGCCGCATGGTCAGAATGCCATCTGGGTAATAGTTGATAGGTTGACAAAGACAACGCATTTTCTGCCTATTAAAGTCAGCTACCCTATGAACCGGTTAGCAGAGATATACATACAGGAGATTGTTCGACCCCATGGAGTGCCGGTATCTATAGTCTCGGACCGTGATCCACGTTTTACATCACGATTTTGGAGGAGTTTACAGGAGGCACTAGGGACTCAGTTAGCATTCAGCACAACTTTTCACCCTTAGACCGATGCTCAGACTGAGAGAACAATTCAAGTATTAGAAGATATGCTTCGTGCTTGTGTGCTAGACTTTGGAGGTAGCTGGATTCAGTTTTTGCCACTAATTGAATTTTATTATAATAACAGTTATCAGACTAGCATCGGTATGGCACCCTACAAGGCATTATATGGTAGGAGATGTCGATCTCCTCTTTTCTGGGATGAAGTAGGTAAAAGGTGAGTTTTGGGTCCAGTGATAATTCAGCAAGCGTATGATAAAGTCCGACTTATTTGAGATAGGATCAGTGCAGCGCAGAGTCGGTAGAAAAGCTATGCGGATACTCGCTGCCGAGGACTGGAATTTGAAGTGGGTGATCATGTATTTCTGAGAATAACTCCACTGAAGGGGATCTTGAGATTTGGGAAGAAGGGTAAGTTGAGCCCTAGGTTTATTGGCCCATTTGAGATACTTGAGAAGATTGGGTCAGTAGCCTATCGACTAGCTTTACCGCCATCTCTATTTCGAGTTCATGACGTATTTCATATTTCCATGTTAACGAAATACGTCCCAGATCGTTCCTATATCATCAGCCATGCAGAACGTGAAGTCAGTGAGGCTTTAGCATATGAAAAAGCTCCAGTACAGATCCTAGATAGGAAAGAAGAGGAATTCCGCAATAAGAAGATACAGTTAGTAAAAGTTCTATGGAGAAACCACGCAATAGAAGAAGCTTCGTGGGAGCTTGAAAGCGTGATTAGACAGAAATATCCCCACTTGTTTAGTGGGTCATAGCAATGATGTATAATTAAAGTAATAGTAATTTTTTTTTGTTGAGTCCAGTGTAATTGTAATGTAGTGTATGGGATAGGTAGTATTTTGGTTTTGGGGGAAATTTTCTTTTATGGTTGTAATCTCCCAAAACTACCCATGTAACCACGGTATTCCTCCGCCATAAGTGAGGGAAGGTAATGAAATAAGTAGACCCTTTTTCATTACTGGATGATAGAAGGAATAGATAGAGATATATAGATAGTAAATTTCGAGAATGAAATTTTATAAGGGGAGGAGAATCTAACGACCCAAAAAATAACGGTATTTAAATAATGAAGAAAGAGAGAAATGGAATCAGTAACCAAAGGAGGCAGTAGACTTCGTCAACGAATACAGGGATTCGTCGACGAAGGTCTTCAAGATCTCGTCGACGAGGGTCCATTTTGTCGATGAGAAAATACCGAATGAAGGATTGGGCTACTCTGAATTTCATCGACGAAGGGTAAGGTGCGTCGACAAATTTAGTGAAGGACTCGTCGACAAGGTGACGTGTCTCATCGACGAATCTGACCCTATAAATAGTGAAAACTTGAATTTTTATCATATTTTTAGTCCTCACTCTCTCTCTCCTCTCTCTCTTTCTCTCCTATGGTCTCTCTCCCTTCTCTCTTCGATTTCGGCCCCCCTAGTTGCCAGATCGACAATCCGAAGCCACCATGATGCTCTTGGCCAAGTTCTCTACAAGTCTGCTATAGCGGATCGTTGGTGAGACAAAGTTAGATTTCATCCCAAATTCAGGGTAAGGCCTTTTAGTCCATTTTTGGCCTTATGACAGTTACAGGAAATTATGTAGGCGAAGAAATACTGATATTCTATTCTAGAAAATGCTGTTTTTAAGGTGTTGTGTAGGAGGCCCTGTAGGTGTTAGGCCAGTAAACCATAGGGGCTTTCTAGTAGTCAGGTAAGGGAAATATGCTATGCTAGGAAATTTTGAAATATTATACAGTTTATTAAATTATGAAAATTATGTATTAAAGTATGGTGTGGCTTGAGAAAATGAATATAGTACAGAGATATGTTTTATGAATTTCAGTATCATGATTTTATGAATTTCAATACCATGATTATACGAATTCTAGTACCGTGATTGTACGAATCTCAGTACCATGATTATACGAATTACAGTACTATGATTATGTAGTTATTAGTGTTATGATTATACAGTTCTCAGTATTATGACGTATGAATTACATTTATAGTTTATGCAACATCATGGTTATCATAGTTATTTCAGAATCATGGTAAATCAGATAGTGGTATATAGAGATATATTATATATATCAAACCCTGTTGGACTATGCAGTTACAGAGCACGGTATCATTGCTACAGATATTAAGTTATGTTATGAGTGCAATCACCTATTTAGATAATACGTGGTAGTAGGTCGATCACCTAGGCCCTTGACATGGACAGGATCTCCATCAGATATGGGTTGAGGTGGGCACATTAGACCGATGGAGTATAGTGATTTACCCTGGTCGGCCAGCCAGTGTAGATCTCGCCTACGGGCTGCACAACCCTTTCATGAGGGGTTAACTCATGACACACAGTTATCCACAATGAAAGTTTTCAGTTACTATTATGTATATACAGTTTTACAGAAAAAGGGAACATACTTATGTATACTAGAAGTATTTTGAATAGTAACCTACAATACTGTTATGGTAAGTTACATGGAAAGGGTGGTGTATTTTATTACTTGTACTGTACGTACGTATCCAGTTATACATGATTATATGGAAACAGATTTTCATAATATTGTTGCTCATTTGCCACACATTAGTAATAGCATATTTCATCTTACTGAGCTTTGGCTCATCCCAATGTTGAATAATTTTTCAGGTGATCCAGGTAGGCGAGCAGACCAGGCTGGTAGATAGAGGGGCTTTAGTACTACCCTGTCTGTAGATAGTGAGTATGTTTGTGGAGGATTTTTGTATATCCCAGTATAGTTGAGGGTATTTTGGGAAACAGATATATGTGTATATTTTGGGAATCATGTTAGTACTTTGGCATTGTATTGTATATGTTTACATATGGTTTTGTTTATGTGATTTCTGCTTCTCGCTGCTTAGGTTGATGAATGGGCTTAATCCAGTATGGTATCAGAGCATGTTAAATGTCATAATATATATATATATATATATATATATATATATATATAAACCTATTTAAATAGCAGGTCATTACATATATATATTTATTTATTTACATGTACTTTTGGCAAGATCAAATTTCAAAACTAAACTATTTATCACTTGCCTTATTATTATATGTTTTCAAATTACATAACTGGTTCGGTAACTTCACATGAAAATGCATGCGAACTAGTTAGACTGCTTTTATGCTCAAACCTTCTATTTGGTATCATATGCCGTGTGCTTTAAATTCAAATCTTTCACGGGTCTTATGATATGTTTCAATTGCAATGGTTTGTGCATATTTGTGGTCTAATTCTATTTTCATTTCATTTAAATCTTTAAATGACCAGTTATATAGTTTGTGTGGTTAATTGCTAAACCTGTCATTGCTTTATACTCTATGAATTTGTTTGTGCTATGAAATGCATGACAATCGTATCTCTTGCATGATTGATAGTTATATTTATGTTTTAAGAATACTAACTTGTTTGAGTAAGTAGTTGTGGATATCTTGTAAAATATATTGCTTAATCAAGTCACTTGTATACAGAGATTTTTTTGAAATGTTCTATTTTCAAATGGCATGCTACTAAATTTTATAAAAACCTTTTCCCAAACATATCTTGTATTCAAATGATTATTTGCCTATATACTTAAATATTTATTTATGTCCTTTTTACTATTGCCAAAAGGGGGAGAAGAAGGCAAGTATTTGTCATCATCAAAAAGGGGGAGATTGTTGACCCTATGGGTCATCCTTGGTTTTGATAATGACAAATACTTTTCTATTTAATGGTTGCCAAGTTTGTGTTCATGTTCTTTTTGGCAAGTTCATATGACGGTAGGCGGCAACCTCAAGAGAAGTGAAGACCCAACATATTTATTGTTGTATTTTTTATCATTGGGTCTATAAAAATCTCTGCATGTCATGCATGTAGGAAGTAAGCTCAGCAAATGATCATACACAAACCATGGAAAGACCTCAGGGAACGATTGATTGACACCGAATTTTTTTGGTGCCCTTAAAAGACCTTAGAAATTCCCTAAGTCTATGCAAAAGCACATTAGATGTCCCCAAAATCACTTAACATATCAGGGGAATTAATTGAAGTGAAAATAAACTTAATAGGCAAATTTGTGAGAGGTCAGGCGATCGAACCTGTGGTGGTCAAAACACCTCAGGCACCCGAACCACTGGGAAGTCAATAGGTTGACCTGGTTTCGGGTGACCGAACCAGAAATGAGTGTATCATCTCCGGGCGACCGAACCCTTAAAAGGGAACCTTTCACCAACTCGGGCCACCAAAGGTTTTAGTTCAAAATAGGCCTCGGGTAACCGAACACATGCGTTCGGTTAATCGAACTTAGCGTGGGCACTCGAATCGCAGACAGAAACATTCTAACTTTTTTTAGCCAACCGAACTTGAACTTAGGTACCTGAACCATTAAAAATGGATTTTTAAGCTGAGTCTATTCAGGCGACCAAATTAAAGTTCAGCCACCCGAAACTTCTCGGGTTGCAGATTATTTATTGAGGTTAAAATGCTTTAAACAAGATTAATTTTTCTAATGTGTTTTAAAACATTCCTAAAAATACCCTACATGTCCTAAATGGTTATATTTTGGCCTTTTCCTATATATAGGGCCTCATTTGGGTGAATTAGGAATAAAATTAAGAAAATCATTAGCAAAAATCTTCTCTATTTCAATACTCCCTTTGCTTTGGTTGATTATTGATATTGATTTTGGGGGAGTTTAGTTAAGTTTATCCCATAGATTCCTATAGCTTTGATTTTGTTGTGCAAATATTTTTCAAAGCTATAGTATTTTCAAACTACTATTGTGCTTATTTCATTAAAGGAAAATATTTTGAGTTAGTTTGAACATTTGATTAGCATATTTGAAACTCTGATTTGTTATTGAGATTTGATATAATTTTTTTCAAGTATGTAGCTTGATTAGAACACTTTTGAGCATACTTGTTATCACATCTTGTAGCGTGTTGCTTGCACAAAGATACACATCACTGAGCATACAATTTCTTATACTGTGGATGTGTGGTTGATTAATTATATTGTGCATATTGTAGTACATACCTGCTTAGTGTAAGAAGCATTTTCATATACGCAAAGTTTTATATTTTTTGTATTCCAGGCATAGGCCTGAAGAGGGAGACTAGCCCTATGAAATAGTCTTAGATTGGCTTAGACCCGGTTAGGAAAGGTAGGTGCACAATTCTGGTGAGGCGTAGGTTGAGGTCAGCCCTGTGAATTGACTTGATTGTAATCGGTGCCGCTCCACCTATTAAGTAACCATTAGTGGAATCCTTGGGCTTTCGAGCTAGAGGCGAGGACGTAGGCACAGTTGGCCAAACCCCAATAACATATCGTGTGTGCACTTTACTTTTCTGTAATTTATTTTCTACACGTGCATGTTATGTTATGAATGTCATACATGATTTAATTTCCGCATATTTTCTGCGCATTTGGGTTTATGTGTATATAGAAAGACCCTAGGTTATGAAATACTACTGTTGGATTGGTTAAACGTAGGAATAAATTTTAAATACCCAATTCACCCCCCTTCTTGGGAATACACCAAGGCTAACAGAAACCATGAGTGATCTATTAAGACGTAGGAGGAAATGAAGGCCATCATGAGGAGGCGGTTTGTCCTTAGTCTATGACAACCTGCTATTTAACTGGGGTTTTTTATTTTTATTTTTTATACTATGATATTTAACATTCTCCAATACCATACTGGATTGAACCCAATCATTAACCTAAGCAAAAAGAAGCGGAAATCAAATAAACATATCCATATATAATTATTTACAATACCAGAGTGCTAATAGGTTTCCCAAAATACACATATATGACTGTCCCCCTAATATCCTCAATTGATGAGGGCTATACAAAAATACTCCCAAAAATATACTCACTCTCTCTGACAGGGCAGTATTGTGACCCCTCTATCAACAAGCCTGGTCCGCTCGCCCAATTGGCTCACCTGAAAAATAATTCAACACTGGGATGAGCCAAAGCTCAGTGAGACAAAATATGCTATTACTAGTGTGTGGCAATTGGGTTACAATATTAAGAAAATATATTACTATATTATCATATATCACTGAATCTGTAAATCACAATACTAGAAATATAATCTTCATCTTTTACCTATTGCTAAACATTTTTGTACTTTAGGTTTCTATTCAAAATACTGCTAATATATGTATATATTTTCTGTTTCTGTAAAGCTGTATAAACATAATAATAACTGTAAACTTCCCTATGGATAACTGTGTGTCATGATTTAACCCCTCATGACAGGGTTGTGCGGGCCCATAGGCGGGATTTACCCTGGCTGGCCAACCAGGAATAAATCACTATACTCCATAATCTGATCAGCCCTCCTCAACCCATATCTAATGGGGAACCTGTCCACTCGTGGGCTCTATTCGATCGACCTTATACCATGCATTATCTGAATAGGTGGTTGCACTACTGTATGTAGCTACGATACCGTGCTCTATAACAATATGGTTCAACAGGGTCTGATACTATATAATACGTCTTTATATACAACTATCTGTTTTACCATGATTCTGTAATAACTGTATAAACCATGACACTATGGAAAATTGTATCTCTATATTAACTGTGTTTCTGTAATTAACTGTAAATTTGTATGTCATGGTACTGTAAAACTATATAAACATGGGATTTCTATAATTGCTGTAAAATACATTCACTGTCTATATATTCTGTAAAACACATCTCTGAAAAATACTGTAAAACATGTTTCTATACTATATCTATATTCTCAAGCCACACAATAATTTTAAAACATATTAATCACATTTGATAAACTGTATAAATCTCTGCTGTAAATAATACTTTGGTGGAACATTTATAATTTTATATTGAAGATATACTCAAATAACCTAGCATAGCATATTTCCCTTACCTGACTACTAAAAAGCCCCTATGGTATACAAGCCTAATACCCACAGGGCCTCCTACACAACATCCTGAAAAAAAAAATTTGGTAGAACAGAATATCAGTATTTCTTCGCCTACATCATTTCCTATAACTGTTATAAGGCCAAAAACTGACTAAAAGACATTACCTTGGATTTGGGACAAATTCCAACTTCATTTCACCAATGATCCGTTCCGGCAGACTTGAAGAGAACTCCGCCAGGAACATCATGGTGGCCTCGGATAGTCGATCCGGCGACTGGCAGGGCCGAAATTGAAGAGAGAAGGGAAAGAGACCGTAGAAGAGAGAGAGGAGAGAGAGAGAGGCGAGAGAGAAAAGGATTAAAACTAAATAAAAATCCGCGTTTGCACTATTTATAGGGTCAGATTCGTCAATGAGAAACGTCACCTCGTCGACGAGTCCTTCAGTAAATTCGTTGACGAAACTTACCCTTCGTCGACGAAATTCAGAGCAGCCCAAAACCTTCACTCGGTATTTTCTCATCCAAAAAATGGGACCTCATTGACGAGATTCTAAAGACCTTCGTCGACGAATCCCTATATTCGTCGACAAAGCCTAGTAGTTTCCTAAAATTTTTCCCTTCCTGTTACTGTTTCCATTTCTCTCCATCATTATTATTTAAATACTATTATTCTTCGGGTCACTACATTCTCCCCTCCTTTTAAAATTTCATCCTCGAAATTTACTATATGCATCTTTATCTATATTCTCCATCATCCAGTAAAAGAATATGGTCTACTTAATTTATTACATGCCCTCACTTATGGCGAAGGAATACCGTGGTTACATGGGTAGTTCTAGGAGATTACAACCATAAAAGAAAATTTCCCCCAAAACCAAAATACTACCTATCCTATACACTACATTAGAATTACACTGGAATCAATAAAATAAAATTACCATCTAAGCATATACATCAATACTGTAATTTATCAAATAAATAGGAATATTTCTGTCTAATTTCATCTTCAAGCTCCCATGAGGCTTCTTCAATCGCGTGGTTTCTCCATAGAATTTTCACTAGTGGTATCGTCTTGTTGCGCAATTCTTGTTCTTTCCTATCTAAGATCTGTACTGTAACTTCTTCATACGCTAAAGCCGCACTGACTTCCAATTCTGCATGGCTGATGATATGGGAAGGATCTGGGACGTATTTCCTTAACATAGAAACATGAAATACGTCATGAACTCGAAATAGAGATGGCGGTAAAGCTAGCCGATAGGCTACTGACCCAATCTTCTCAAGTATCTCAAATGGGCCAATAAACCAAGGGCTCAACTTACCCTTCTTCCTAAATCTCAAAATCCTCTTCAATGGAGTTATTCTCAGAAATACATGATCACCCAATTCAAATTCTAGTTCTCGGCGGCAAGTATCTGCATAGCTTTTCAACCAACTCTGCGCAGTATTGATCCTATCTTGAATAAGTTGGACTTTATCATATGCTTGTTGAATTATCTCTGGACCCAAAACTCACCTTTCGCCTACTTCATCCCAAAAAATAAGAGATCTACATCTCCTACCATATAATGCCTCGTAAGGTGTCATGTCGATGCTAGTCTTATAACTGTTATTATAAGCTAATTCAACTAGCGGAAAAAACTGAATCCAACTACCTCCAAAGTCTAACACACAGGCACGAAGCATATCTTCTAATACCTAGATTGTTCTCTTAGTCTAACCATCGGTCTGAGGGTGGAAAGCTATGCTGAATGCTAGCTAAGTCCCTAGTGCCTCTTGTAAGCTCCTCCAAAATCGTGATGTAAAACGTGGATCATGGTCCGATACTATGGATAATGGAACTCTATGGGGTCGAACAATCTCCTTTATGTAAATCTCTGCTAACCTATTCTTAGGGTAGCTAATCTTAATTGGCAGAAAGTGCACTATCTTCGTCAGCCTATCAACAACCACTTATATGGCATTCTGACCAAGCGGCGCTGGCGGCAGCCTAGTAACAAAATCCATGGATACGTGGTCCCACTTCCACTCAAGAATGAAAAGTGGCTGCAATTGACTAGCCAGCCTCTGGTGCTCAGCCTTAACCTACTGGCATGTCAAACAATGCTACACAAACTCTGCTATCTCCCTCTTCATGCCACTCCACTAGAAATACTCTCGAAAATCCGTATACATTTTTGTACTTCTAGGATGAACAGTGCATAGAGATCTGTGTGCCTCCTCTAGAATCGTCCTCCTGATGCTATAATCAACAGGCACACACAATCTGGTGCGAAATCTCGGAGCCCCATCATCAGAAATACAGAATTCCTCTCCCTAACCATCCTGTATCCTGGCAAGCACCTCCACTAACTTTGGATCATCTCTCTAAGCAGTTTTAATCCTTTCATATAATGTGGGATGTACAAACAAATTGGCAATAAGCGCCTCGGGATCATCTTCCACTAATTACACACCGAGTCTCTCTAAGTCCATCAAAATCGAATGCTGAATTGCCGCTGCTAGCTGTGCTGTGTCTCCTGATTTTTGGCTCAGTGTATCGTCTACCACATTTTCTTTACCTAGGTGGTAACTGATAGTGCAGTCGTAATCCTTGATAAGTTCCAACCACCTCCTCTGCCGCATATTCAACTCTTTATGTGTAAAGAAGTACTTTAGGCTCTTGTGATCTGAAAATATTTCACATTTCTCACCATATAAGTAATGTCTCTAGATCTTCAGTGCATGCACAACCGCAGCCAATTCCAGATCATGAGTAAGGTAGTTTTTTTATATTCTTTCAACTATCTGGACACATACGCAACTACCCTACCATGCTGCATTAGCACACAACTGAGCCCTTTCAAAGACGCGTCACTGTAGATAACATAACCTTCACCTCCTGATGGAATCGTTAGAACTGGTGTAGTGACGAGTCGTTGTTTTAACTCCTAGAAGCTCTGCTCACATTCTTCATCCTACATGAATCTGACATTTTTCCTAGTTAACTGTGTGAGAGGTCCTGACAAAGCTGAAAACCCCTCAACAAAACGACGGTAATAACCTACTAGTCCTAAGAAACTTCTAACTTCCTACACATTCCTCGGCTTGGCCCGATTCACCACCGCATCGATTATGCTGGGATCCACTGAAATACCATCCCCTGAGATCAAGTGGCCTAAAAGTGCCACCTTCTCAAGCCAATACTCACACTTTCCAAACTTGGCATAGAGCTACTCCTCTTTAAGAGTTTGCAACACCAGCCTTAAATGCACCTCATGCTCCTCAAAACTCCTCGAGTACACCAGTATATCATCAATAAAAACTACTACAAAATGATCTAGATACTAGTGAAAAACTATGTTCATCAAATCCATGAACATGGCCAGGGCATTCATTAGACCAAACGGCATAACGAGAAATTCATAATGCCCGTACTTGGTCCTAAAGGTTGTCTTTGTGACGTCCTCCGCTTTTACTCTCACTTGATGATACCCGGATCTGAGGTCGATCTTGGAATATACCCGTGTACCCTGGAGTTGATCAAACAAATTGTCTACATGGAGTAGAGGATATTTATTATAGTAACATTGTTTATCTCCTTGTAATCAACGCACATCCTCATGGACCTATCTTTCTTCTTTAAGAACAACACTGAAGCTCTCCATGGCGATACACTAGGTCATATAAACCCCTTGTTCAGCAAGTCTTGCAACTGATTTTTCAATTCTCCCAACTTGGCTGGAGCCATACGGTAAGGAACCTTAGAAATTGGTGCGGTCCCTGGAGGTAAATCTATAGGAAAATCTACCTCACGCATAGGAGGCAACCCTGGTAGCTCCTCTGGAAAAACATCAAGAAATTCTCATACTACTAGGATACTGCCAATCTTCAATACATTTTCAGATACTTCTTTCACAAATGCTATAAACCCCTGACCTCCATCCTGGAGTAATCTGCTCACGTGCATGGAGGATACCAATTGCGTTGGAGCACGTACCTATGAACCAACGAATCTGAATTCTTACTCTCCAGGAGGTCTGAAAATTACTTCTTTATGGAAACAATCAATGCTAGCGTGATTGGCAGCCAACCAATCCATACCCACTATTATATCGAATCCACACATATCAAACACAATAAGATCTGCTGGTAGTACTTTTCCATGAATTTCTATTGGATAGCCCCTAAGTACCCTTTGACATATGATCACTAATCCTGATGGTGTAGCTACCGATAGTGTTATATCTAGTCTCACTCTCAGATAATTTAACATAAGATGCAGAAATGAAATAATGAGTAGCACTCGAGTCAAAAAGAACAATGACTGGATGTGATAAAATAGTAAATGTACCTGTCACCACATCAGTAGCAGCCTTTACATCTCCTTGCATAAGAGCGTATACTCATGCTGGGGACACATTCCTCTGTTGGCCACCACGAGGCACCGAGTATCCTCCTTGAGCTTCTGGATGTCCTCCCAAATAGGGCCTGGGAGCTAGAACCTGCTCTGGCGGACCTGGACATGCATATGCTATGTGGCCGGGCCTCCCACATCGATAGCATACATCGCTCCCTACCTGGTACTCCCTCGGATGACGTCTCCCGCACATCTGACATACTGGGATAATCGGCGCACCCTGATTTCCCTGAGGTCCTGTCATCTGCCTCTGGTCTCCCCTATCGCAACCTCCTCTCCATAGGCCCCTACTGGAGCCAGCCTAAAAACCCTGAGGCATAGGCCTCTTCCGCTGACTCTGAGTCGCTATACCCCTCTGAATACCACTCTCAATAATCGCAGCTCTGTCTACAACCTCTGTGAATGTTTGAGCCCTGAAACCAATTACTTGCTCAAACAAATTCTGCCTCAGTCCCTCTTCAAACTTCCTCACCTTCTTCTCTTCATCAGGTGCTAGATGGGGAGCAAAACATGACAACTCAACAAACTGAGCCGCGTATTGGGATACAGTCATCTGCCCCTGTACCAAATGCAAAAACTCTATTGCTTTCGCACTCTAAACGATAGCAGGGAAATACCACTCAAAGAATAGATCCTTAAATGGTTCCACATCACTAGGACTGGAACCAGCCTCTGCTCCTCTATCAAACGCGCTGCTCTCTACCAATGCTTCGCCTCCCCTATCAACTTAAATGCTGTAAATGCTACTTTCTGTTCATCCGTACATGGAAGCACTGCCAATGTCTCTTCAATGTCCTAGACCCAATTCTCAGCTACAATCGGGTCATCTCCTTCAACAAAGGATTGGGGCTTCACACGCGTAAACTGCTCAATAGAATAGCCACGCTCCCCAGAACTCCTAACCATCTCAGCCATCACATGCTGAGTGACGCTGCACAACACAGCATCAGTACCTCCTCCACCTATGCTGGAAGGTCCTGGCCTATCCTCCCCAACATTCGTGCCACTGCTTCCTAGGTCCATCCTGAAAACAAGAAAACACTTAAGTACCTCATCTTCTACACTGACCTATCATGTACCAATTCAAAATTAATTACCCTCCCTGACCTTAACTCAATATCCAGTTCTGTCACCTAGACACACGACTCGACAATAGCTTGTGATGGTTTTCCTGAAATCGTCACCCCAGGAAAAACACTAAAACTACCACGGAGATCCTATATCCAGAAAACCAAACAAACCTCAAATCCTTTTCCTATACTCTGGTATTGCTTCTGCTGCACTCTATAGTCTACAAAACCTAGCAACCTAGGCTCTGATACCAAATTGTGACAATGTAGTGATCCGAAGAATAATAGTATTTAAATAATAATGAGGGAGAGAAATGGAAACAGTAAAAGGAAGGGAAAAATTTTAGGAAACTACCAGGCTTCGTCGACGAATACAGGGATTCATTGATGAAGGTCTTTAGAATCTCGTCAACGAGGTCCCGTTTCGTCGACGAGAAAATACCGAGTGAAGGTTTTGGGCTACTCCGAATTTCATCAACGAAGGTTAAGTTTCATCGACGAATTTACTGAAGGACTCGTCAACGAGGTGACGTATCTCGTCAACGAATTTGGGCCTATAAATAGTGCAAACTCATATTTTTATTCAGTTTTAATGCTTTTCTCTCTCTCCTCTCTCTCTTCTACAGTCTCTCTCCCTTCTCTCTTTGATTTTGGCCCCGTCAGTCACTAGATTGACGATCCGAGGCCACCACGACGTTCCTGGCGGAGTTCTCTTAAAGTCTGTCGGAACGGATCATTCGTGAAACGAAGTTGGAATTCGTCCCAAATCCAGAGTAAGGTCTTTTATTTAGTTTTTGGCCTTATGATAGTTATAGGAAATGATGTAGGTGAAGAAATACTGATATTCTGTTCTGACAAATGTTGTTTTCAGGGTGTTGTGTAGGAGGCCCTGCAAGTGTTAGGCCAGTATACCATAGGGGCCTTTTAGTAGTCAGGTAAGGGAAATATGCTATGCTAGGTTATTTGAGTATATTTTCAGTATAAAATTATAAATGTTCCACCAAAGTATTGTTTACAATAGAGATTTATACAGTTTATCCAATGTGATTAATATGTTTTAAAATTACTGTGTGGCTTGAGAATATAGATATATTATAGAAACATGCTTTACAGTATTTTTCAGAGATGTGTTTTATAGAGTATATAGACAGTGAATGTATTTTACAGCAATTACAGAAATACCATGATTATATAGTTTTATAGTACCCTGACATATAGATTTATAGTTAATTACAGAAACACAGTTGATATAGAGATACAGTTTTCCATAGCATCATGGTTTATACAATTATTACAGAATCATGGTAAAATAGATAATTGTATATAGAGATGTCTTATATAGTATCACACCATGTTGGACCATAGTAGTACAGAGCACGGTACCATAGCTACATACAGTTTATAGAGTGCAACCACCTATTCAGATAATGCATGGTTTAAGGTCGATCGCATAGAGCCCATGAGTGGATAAGCTCCCCATCAGATGTGGGTTGAGGAGGGCTGATCAGACTATGGAGTGTAGTGATTTATTCCTGGTTGGCCAGCCAGGGCAAATCCTGCCTACGGGCCCGCACAACCCTGTCATGAGGGGTTAAATCATGACACAGTTATCCACAGGGAAGTTTACAGTTATTATTATGTTTATACAGCTTTATAGAAATAGAAAATATATACATATATTAGCAGTATTTTGAATACAAACCTAAAGTACACAAATGTTAAGCAACAGGTAAAAGATGAAGATTATATTTCTAGTATTGTGCTTTAGAGATTCAGTGATACTTGACAATATAGTAATAGATTTTCTCAATATTGTAGCCCAATTTCCACATACTAGTAATAGCATATTTCGTCTCATTGAGCTTTGACTCATCCCAGCGTTGAATTATTTTTCAGGTGAGCCAGTTGGGCGAGCAAACCATGCTCACAGATAGAGGGATCACAGTACTACCCTGTCAGAAAGAGTGAGTATATATTTAGGAGTATTTTTGTATAGCCCTCACCAGTTGAGGATATTGGGGGGACAGTCATATATGTGTATTTTGGGAAACCTATTAGCACTCTGGTATTGTAAATAATTATATATGGATATGTTTATTTGATTTCCACTTCTTGCTGGTTAGGTTAATGATTGGGTTCAATCCAGTATGGTATCAGAGCATGTTAAATATCATAGTATAAAATAAAAATAAAAACACAGTTAAATAGCATGTTGTCACAATTGGGTATCAGAGCCAACACCCAGCCGGAAGTGTGATGAGATTCACATTGTATGGGTTTGGAAAAGTGGGTTCGCAACGAGGATGTTGCATTCTATAAGTGGGGGAGAATGTGATACCCCATGGATGAAAGACTTAAAAGATTAGATGTTACTACCCATATCAACAAGGTGCACCTTTCTTTTCGGGAGCTTTCCCATAAGAACTCCATAGTTAAGCGTGCTTGACTTGAAGCAATCTTGGGATGGGTGACCACCTGGGAAGTTTTCTCATGAAGTGTGTGAGTGAGGACAAAACACACTGAAAAGGACACATGTTGGTTTGTGAGTCTAGTCATTAGTCTAATAAGGCCCACCCCCTGTTGTTTGGTCCTGATGGAGAAGGAGAGACGCAGTGCTCCTTGGTAGACCCAGGTTGGGGCGTTACATAGTCACTACTCTAGGGACTTGTATTTGAAATTACCAAGTCCTACCCAAGGCTATAGGAGCGTGGATGACTACTACAAGGAGATGGAAATCACTATGATTTGAGCTAATGTAGAGGAGGATAGGGAAGCTACCATGGCAAGGTTTTTGAATGGGCTGAATCAGGACATTTTCGATGTGATGGAGTTGCAACACTATATGGAGTTGGAGGACATGGTGCACATGGCAATAAAGGTGGAACGACAGCTTAAAAGAAAAGGAACTCGGTCATTTCAAAATCCGGGCTCCTCTACTTCATGGAGGACAAATTGGAGGAAAGATGAAGGAACTATTTTAAAGGCCAAAATCGAACCACCAAAAGTAAAGATGAAGTCCCCAATGTGTTGTGAAACCGAATTCCAAACTCGTAATCGTGATATTAAGTGTTTTCTTTGTTTGGGAGTAGGTTATATAGCTTCACAATGTCCAAATAAGGGGAGCATGATAGCACGTGTTGATGGAGAGGTAGAAACTGAAAGCAAAAGAGATGATGACCAAATGCCACCGCCTGAGGACACTTGTGATGATGATGTGGAGTATCCAGTGGAGGGTGAGTCACTTGTGGCTAGGCATGCTTTAAGTGCCCAAGTCAAAGAGGATGCCATGGAACAATAAAGGGAGAACATTTTTAATACTAGATGCCATGTCAACAACAAGGTATGTAGTATGATCATTGATGGGGGAAGTTGTACTAATGTGGCTAGCACTACTGTTGGCCTTACAAGACTTAAAATCTTGTTATCTTGTTTTGATGCTAACAAACAAATGAAATTTAATGTATTTTTGTGAGTAATGATATTTAAGGGCTCATATATGAGAAAGCATGGTCAAAGTGCTCACAAGGATCAAGTGAAGCTTAAATGAGCCAAAGCATGGATTTAAAGATGAAGATTATGAGGACATGAATGAGTTGTTGAAAGCCAAGGAATATTAAAGTCAAAAGATCCAAATAAAGGTAAAGTGAGAAAGCTCAAAGAATATGGAAGCTTGAAGAAAAGATGGACACAATCCAAGGACAAAGCATAAAGACTCATAAACCTAGAATGTTAATATCTTAGAAGTCTCATGTAAGTACTTTAATGTTTAAAATATCGTTTGAAATATTTTGAAACTCTTAGGTTAACTTCTTGGACCTAGATACCTTTTAAAATTCTTGGAAAATATTTTTATAAGGTCAAAAATTATTTTAAAAGGGTTAGAATCATTTTTGGAATGAAAAGCACCAAAAAGAGTTTTTCCAAATGCTGTCAGTTTTTATACATCCGCATTGAGGTGCCTTTTTCTCTATCAAAATAGTTTTATTTTAAAATTTGTTCAACATTAAAGTTGTATTATTTTCTCTTAGATTTCTTTTGACACTAAGAACACCTAATTTGGAGTTATACAGAAAAATTTATGGTCAAACAACTGAAGTGGGGTCACAGCTGTTAGCCATCTGAATAGCACATAGAACCACTTGAGACGTCTGAACTCGACACCTCAGACGTTTGAAGATTTTTTGGACAAAACTAAAAAAGGTAGTAGCTATTCAGATGACTGAACGAGACACTTCAGACATCTGAACTTGACACTTTAGACATCTGAACACTGTTTAATGGGCAAATTTTTAATTCTAATATTTTAAAATATAGCCATTTTGAGCTCAAAATTTTCTAACAGCTTGGGAAACTCTCTAAGGAAACTTTTACAACAAGGAAACTTGTTTGAAAGTCTATAAATACATGGTTTTGCAAATCAAAACTCATCCAAACTTTGAAAAACCTGTTTTGAGAAACTGAAAGCACTCTTGTTCTTCCAAATTTCTCTTGCTCACTCATTGCAAAACTCTTTTGCTGAGATATTCTGAAGTGCTAATCCTTCCTTCTCTGAATTCCTACTGCTAATCCTCATCTAAGAAGGATATTGGTGAATTCTACACTTGAGCTTCATTGTATTTCATATTGATATTTTACATTGAAGTATATAGTGCTGAAATTGTACTAACTTGCTCTTTGAGAGAGTATATTTGTATGCAGATCTTATCTTGTGTTTCTTGTAGTTCTTTGACATTCCAAGGATTGTTTAGATTTTTGGCTAAGTAAGGGGATATTTCTTAGAGAGGTGGGCTCTAGCCTAAAGGAGTGACCGAACGAGGGGACATCGTTTGGAGAGGAGGGCTCTAGCCTAAGTGAAGGATTTTTTGAGCATGGGGTATCTCTTGTAATCAGGTTTTGTTCCACCCATCAACGGAACAGGTTTAGTGAATCCTTTCGTGGTTTGCCAAAGGCGAGGACGTAGGCTGGGTATAAGCCGAACCTCATAAAAATCTCTGTCTCACCCTCTCTTTCCGTATTCTTTATTTTTAGCGCATATTTAAATTGCGTGGATGGTTTAAATTTTAAAATCATATAAACTACGTATATTTGGAAATCAAACAAACTTAAGGTTTAATTTTGATTTGGGTTGCGGAAACCGAAAGGGAGTACATTGGTTACACCATATCTTGCGGAAACCATACGAGAGTATGTTACTTGGTTAACATCCCAAAGATCAATTTACCAAGAGTTTATTTGAGTTCTAAATATTTGGAAAGAGTGATTGGATTCATCTATACAGGGCTTTACATTAGCAAACATAAATTCTCATTCACTACAGGGCTTGGTTAAAATTTGGCTAATATAAACAAATAACCATCTTGAGTTGTTATATTACATAAGTGCTATGTATTGTCTTGTTTGTTTACTTTCTAAATATAGTTGATTGGTTTGGTTGAATGATTGGATGTTTGTATGGTTAAAAATTAAATAAAGAAACTAAGTTCTTGAGTGCTTAACAAATTAAACAAATAAGTCACAAACTGGTTAAAAGAAATAAAATAATTTTAAGAATTCTAAAAGGAATTAAAAGAAATTTTTAAAAGCCAATTCACCCCCCCCCTTGGGAAGCTATTTCTAATTTCAACTACTTTAGTTGAAAATTTGAGTTTACCTACCTTGAAACACCCTAGACTGCATAAGTTCTAGCGGTTGAATGATTGTAGGGAGGTTAAGGTAAATAGACAAGTTCTAATTTCTTTTTCAATTGGGAATTACAAAGGATGAAGTACATTGTGATGTTGTTCCAATGCATGCGGGTCACATATTATTGGGTAGACCGTGACAATTTGACAGGAAGGTCACTCATGATGGGTTCAAGAATAGGCATTCTTTTTGTAAAAGAAAATAAAACTGTTACTCTTGTACCGTTGACTCTAAGACAAGTGTATGAAGATCAAATGAAATTGAAAAGAGAAAATGAGTTTAAAAAAAAAAAATTGTGAGACCAAGAGTTCAAAAAAATATGATGAAAAAGAGAGTGAAAGGAAAAAAGAGAGTGAAAAGAAAAGAGACAATGAAAAGAAAAGAGAGAGTGGAAAGAAAAGAGAGAGTGGAGAAACTAAGAGAAAAACAAAAAAAAGAAGTGAGTTTTTATGCTAAGGCGAGTAACGTCAAGAGTGCTCTTTATACAAGCCAACCTATATTTGTACTCTTGTACAAAGATGCATGTTTTAGTACTAATGAACTTGACGAATCTTTGCCTAGTGTTGTTGTCTCTTTGTTGCAGGAATATGAGGACGTGTTTCCTAATGATGTGCGTAGTAGATTGCCACCTATTAGAGGAATAGAGCATTAAATTGATTGTGTGCCAAGTACAAAAATTCCTAACCAACCAACCTATAGGAGTAATCCGAAGAAGACAAAGGAACTTCAAAGGCAAGTTGAGGAGTTGATTGTGATACCCCATGGATGAAAAGACTTAAAATATAAGATGTTACTACCCATATCAATAAGGTGCACCTTTCTTTTCGGGAGCTTTCCCATAAAAACTTCACGGTTAAGCGTGCTTGGCTTAGAGCAATATTGGAATGGGTAACCTTTTGGGAAGTTTTCTCAGGAAGTGTGTAAGTGAAGACAAAACACATTGAAAAATGACACGTGTTGATCTGTGGGGCCAGTCATTAGTCCGATAAGGCCCACCCCCTATTGTCCAGTCCAGGTGAAGGAGGAGAGACACAGTGCTCCCTGGCAGACTCAGGTTGGAGTGTTACAAATGGTATCAGAGCCAACACCCAGCCGAAAGTGTGATGAGATTCACATCACCCGGGTTTGGAAATGTGGGTTCGCAACAAGGACGTTGCGTTCTATAAGTGGGGGAGAATGTGATACCCCATGGATGAAAAGACTTAAAAGATTAGATGTTACTACCCAAATCAACAAGGTGCACCTTTCTTTTCGAGAGCTTTCCCATAAGAACTCTATGGTTAAGCGTGCTTGGCTTGGAGCAATATTGGGATGGGTAACCTCCTGGGATGTTTTCTCAAGAAGTGTGTGAGTGAGGAAAACACACACTGAAAAGGACACATGTTGATTTATGGGGCCAGTCATTAGTCCAATAAGGCTCACCCCCTATTTTCTTGTCCAGGTGAAGGAGGAGAGACACAATGCTCCCTGGCAGACCCGGGTTGGGGCGTTACATTGATGGCCAACATGTGAGAGAGAGCATGAGTCCGTGTGCAGTACCGGTGCTACTTGTGCCTACGAATGATGGAACTTGGAGAACGTGTGTTGATTGTAGGGCTATCAACAATATTATGGTAAATTATAGACATCCCATCCCTAGGTTAGATGACATGTTAGATGAATTGCATGGGTCATATATTTTCACAAAAATTGATTTGAAAAGTGGGTATCATCAAATTAGAATGAAAGAGGGTAATGAATGGAAAACTGCCTTTAAAACTAAATATGGATTGTTTGAGTGGTTGGTAATGCCTTTTGGTTTAACTAATGCACCAAGTACATTCATGAGGTTAATGAATCATGCATTGCATACGTTTATAGGTAGATTTATTGTGGTATATAGAAAGTGCTTAGATAAGCATATTGATCATTTGCATTGTGTTCTGGATCTCTTGAGAAAAGAAAAACTATATGCCAATTTAAAGAAATGTTCCTTTTGCTTGGACAAATGCTATGTTGTTAGCACGAAAGGAAAAGCGGTGGATGCGGAAAAGGTGAAGGCTATCAAGGAATAACCCACACCTAAGTCAATCACAGAGGTAAGACGTTTTCATGGTTTGGCTAGTTTTTATCGTCAATTTGTCAAAGATTTTAGTACATTAGCTGCACCACTCACTAAAATTGTTAAACAATCAGTGGGTTTTAAATGGGATAGTGAGCAAGATCGTGCATTTATTGAGATTAAAGAAAGGTTATGCAGTTCTCCTTTATTAGCATTACCTAATTTTGCTAAAACCTTTGAGATTGAGTGTGATACCTCAAGAATAGGTATTGGAGCTGTTTTGATGCAGAAGAAGCAACCAATAGCCTATTTTAGTGAAAAGCTAAATGGGGCAGCTTTGAACTACCTAACATATGACAAGGAGCTTTATGCATTGGTGAGAGCATTAGAGACTTGGCAACATTACCTTTGCCTGAAAGAATTTGTCATACATACCGACCATGAGTCCTTGAAGCACTTGAAAGGACAAGGTAAGTTGAATAGAAGGCATGCCAAGTGGATGGAATTCATTGAGACCTTCCCTTATGTAATCAAATACAAACAAGGTAAGGACAATATTGTGGTTGATGCATTGTCAAGAAGGTATGCCCTTGTCTCTACTTTAAATGCAAAGTTATTGGGATTTCAACATGTTAAGGAATTGTATGCTAATGATGATGACTATGCTAGTGTATACGAAGCGTGTGAGAAGGCAGTGTTTGGTAAGTTTTAAAGACTAAATGGGTACTTTTTTAGAGAGAATAGACTTTGTGTGCCTAATAGTTCTATGTGTGAGTTGCTTGTGCGTGAAGCACATGGAGGTGGTTTGATGGGTCATTTTGGTGTAAGGAAGATTTTAGATGTATTGCATGAACATTTTTTTGGCCAAAAATGAAACATGAAGTGGAGAGAGTTTGTGTTAGATGCGTTACATGTAGGCATGCCAAATCTAGAGTCATGGCACTTGAATTATACACTCCTTTTCCTGTACCTAGTGCACCTTGGGTAGATATTTCTATGGACTTTATTTTAGGCATGCCCAAGTCAAGGAAAGGTAGGGATTCAATTTTTGTGGTTGTTGATAGGTTTTCTAAGATGGCACATTTCATATCTTGTCATAAAATCGACGATGCAACCCACATTGCTGATTTATTAGAGATGGTACGACTCCATGGTTTTCCAAGGAGTATTGTGTCCGGTCGTGATTTTAAGTTTCTTACCTATTTTTGGAAAGTCTTGTGAGAAAAGTTAGGAACTAAATTGTTGTTTTCGACTACTTGTCACCCCCAAACAGATGGACAAAGCAAGATAGTGAATAGAACTTTATCTACTTTGTTGTGTGCTATAATTCAAAAGAACTTGAAAAATTGGGATGATGGTTCGCCATGCATTGAGTTTGCATATAAACTGAGTGTTCATTCTACTACTAACTTTTCACCTTTTGAGATTGTTTATGGTTTTAATCCACTGACTCTTTTGGATTTGTTGCCTTTGCCAGTTAATGAAAGGTCTAGTTTGGATGGCACATAGAGAAGAAAAATGAGCAATATGCGACTAAAGCCAACAAAGGTCGTAAACAAGTCATCTTTAAATCGGGTGATTGGGTTTGGGTGCATATAAGAAAGTAAATATTTTTCCAAGATACATCCTAGAGGGGATGGTCCATTTCAAGTCCTTTAGAGAATCAATGATAATGCATACAAGTTGAATCTTCCATGTGAGTATAACGTTAGTGCTACATTTAATGTTTTTGATCTTTCTCTTTTCAATACAAGTGACGATTCGAGGTCGAATCCTTTTAAAGAGAAGGGGAATGATAAGAATCAACAAGCACCATTAAAGGATCCATTGCATGTTCCAATTGGAGCTATCACTAGTGCAAGATCCAAGAAGATCAAAGAAGCACTTAATGGGCCGATTCAAGATATTTAGGCTTATTCAAAGACGGGACACTCCAAGTACGGCCTAGAGAAAAATGAAGGCGTAATAAACTTAATCCAAGTTTTTTTATGGAACTGATCTTTCTTAATTGGGCATACACATGGATTACGTGAAAACTTTTGGTGCATGAAGACCCCAGTTGATATGTCGAAGCAAATTCGAGTCCAAGATCCATTTGGGCCCCACACAATAATATGGGCCCCACACAGAATTGGGCCTCACTTTGACTTTAATTTTATATTTAATTTGTAATCTTCCAAGACAACTTGTTTGCTTGCATATGCATGTCTTAATAAGTTGTTGAGAGTTGTTGGAAGTGTTCAATGCTTTGTCTCCTAGATTATGCCCATAAATAGCCTTCTTATTGTAAGAACAAAGACATCATGGAATAGAAATCAAGAAAATGTAAGGTTTTGTTTCTTCTTTTGGTTCTTTAGAGAACTTCTAAACTTATCAACGATTCTTCCTTGTGGCGTTCAAATTTTATACATTCGGTTTGTGATTTGTTTATAATCATTGGGTCAAGGTTTGTTAATTTATACATTTGGTTCATGATTAAGTTATAATCATTGGGTTGGGGTTTGTTACTTTATACTTTCGATTCATGTTTCATTTATAAATGTTGGGTCTGGGTTTTCTATCAAAAATTTGAATTTTAGCATTCTTGGGCAAGTATTCTAATATTGTCCATTGGGTCTCAACGCGTGTCGATTGAGGTTCACATCAAATATGATGCAGAAGGCTTGTTGCGTATATCCCCAGGATATGACAACCCTTTTGATTGGCATGCACTCACCAATCGAGAGATGGGAACAACACAACTTGGTTAACCCAAATAGATATATTTCAATAATGACCATATGAAAAAGATCACAATTAGATCTACAATAAAAAAAATTTTCAAACAGTTTAATTTATGAGGAATGAGAAAGCACTAATATTTGCATTCTTATATATATAGAAACAATTAATTTTAAAAATGTCACAATATAGTCATAAAACAATCATGAAACAGGCACTAAAATGATCAAAAAATGGTTAACGACAATGGTCAAATCTATTTTAAAACGATTAATAAAACTAAATAAAATATTTAAAGAAATGTTAAAGGAGAGTATAGAGGCTTTTGAAATACCTTTACACAAAATACCAACATAGTTATGATGGTTGCGCGCCAAACATCACAATCTTGGTGCACTACAAAAAATTTGACCCATTTGTGATACACTTGAGTAGAAAGTAGGAATGACAATGGGTAGTGAATTTAGGGAAGAGATCTCGCTAGTGTGATCCATAGCCAGGATTTTTAAAATCCAATGCGGAGCTATGTGAGGACTCAAATAGCTTCCAAAATGGGGAATATGGGATTGAACCATGAATTAGTAACCCACGTACCTTAGCTCAAGTAGCATCATTCAACATAAATGAAGAGCATAGGCATGGATAGTATTTACCTGCGTAGTGTGCGGATATGTACTACAATTATGCTTCCTTTGCATAGTTTGTGCAAGCATCACCATCCTAGTCCTACTATCCTTATTTCCCTTTTTAATAGGGATCCATATTGTAATGAATTGGATTAAGTGTGACTTGTAGGCTTGGTTACTTAGACCAAAGGTTAGAAGGCAATTGTGGTGATCCAAGTGTCATTTTAAAGCAAGGATAGAATCACTAGCGGAAATACTCATGTTGACCTAAAGCAACAATCATTCTAGTGCCTATAAAGGTGCCATAAAAAAACTGTGATATGGCATAATAGACTCACAGTTGATTTTGACAAACAATTTGGCAAAAGTTCAATTAGCTACAATCTTAGACTTTGGTGAGTAGAAGAGTAGTCTTGAGTGATAAATTAGATGTAAACCAAACTACCAAGCATAATAACATTCCATAGTTTCTTTGTGCTATAAAAATATCTGGCACATAGCCATGTCAATAATATGATGGAAAAATAGGCTCCGCCAAGTATGCAGAATCCCCATAAGAATCATACTCAGAAATATTTTGAGTTTGGGGATTATAGGTAATTTCCACATCCTTGACCAAACATCCTCCATGATATGGATTCCCAAGTGTCATGGGCTGACTATTTCACACCTTTGTGAATGGATCATGTGATGCTAGCTAATGCCCTCTTGTTTAACTAGTCAGCCTATCGTTTACCACAAGTCATCGACAAAACACTTTCATTGTCATTCAAGAAAGCAGTACGTAATTTATGAAAGCAGTGACACTTAAGCAGTAAACATTGAGGCAACATAATTCATTAACAACACTTCTGTTAACATTGTGTTTCTAGCGAGGGAGGCAAGTTGGCTAAACAAATTGATAATAGTGAGTTCTATAAGTAGATGAAATCACACCCTCCCCTAAAGAGCTTTCTATGCTATTTTTACTTTGGCACTAGGAAACATCAAAGTGACCAAGGAGTTATACTATCTTTTTTAGCCTAGGGAACAACTACTTCATGAAAATATCCCTACACTAGTATTTACATTATGGAAACCCATCCCAAACTCATGAGATAAGCGGTCACATGCAAGCATAATGCCCTAAATAAGCTCGGCTCATGATGCTCCCCTACTTATGCAGTCAATGTCCTTGTAGATTTTCACACAAGGTACACTTCAACTTTTTACACAAACGGTTGCATATCCATAGAAACCCAAATGGTTTCTTCATCATCAAGGCCTTTCCACTTCACTAAGAACTCCCACCGCTTCTTCCTTGAGGATGTAAACTCTTTATCTGCAAGGATGTCTTCAACTTCATGTCTGTCAGGTTGCGTTGTCCTCAACTCTATTCTAGTTAACTAAATTCTTCTTGGATTTTCGGTGTCGGTCTTGAACATCTTGAGGCAACCGATGTGAAACACACGATGAACTTTCATCCAAGTCAATGGGTCAATTATGTAAGAGGCCTTCCCGACTTTAGTCAAGGTAGGGATTGGTCCTTCATATTTATGAATTTGTCTCCTTTCTCATCCTCTTAGTGAGCCAATCTGTTCAAGATCAAGCTTAAGATGCACCAAGTCACCTATTTTGAAGTGCTACGGTCTTCTCCCCAGATCTGCCCACTTCTTCATCTACTTAAAAGCTTTCTACAAGCAGGCTTGGACAATCTCTGCACTTTATCTCCATTCTTTGGTGAAGATGTACGCCCTGGACTCTTTCCTCCACTATGTGAGGTAACAACGGTCATTGGCCTATAATAAGCTCAAAAAGGCTCTTATTGGTTGTTGAGCTCTTTTGGGCATTGAAACAGAATTGAGCCACATCAAGTAGTTGCACCCAATTGTTCTAGTTGGCATTGAAGAACTAGCACAACTACTCTTCTAGTAGCTCTATTTGTCCGTCTATTTATGGATAGTTTGAAGAGATGTGCAGATGTGAACTAAGGATTATGAAAAGTTATGTCCAGAAGTTGCCGGTGAATCTTGAGTCTCGGTCACTAAAAATATCTTAGGGAAAACCCCAATACTTCATAATATTCTTGAAGAATAGTTATGTTATATCCTCTACCGAACAATACTTTGGTGTTGGTATAAACATACCATACTTCAAAAACCTATTTATAACCACAAGTATAGACCTTGCATCTCTCACTCTAGGCAAGTTGGTGATGAAGTCTAGTGAGACACTTTCCCACGGTTTGGATGGTATTGGTAGAGGCTCCAGTAGCCGTACAATCTTCTTTCGTTCCACCTTGTCTTGTTTGCAGGTGAGACAAGTTCCGGTATAATCAACCATATCATTATGCATGTATAGCCAATAATACCTTTGTTTGTATACTGCAAAAGTGCGCTACCATCCTAAACGTCTGACCCACATGTTATCATGACACTCACTTAACAGTGTCTTCCTCATATCTCCAACTCATGGCAAAAAGAGTCAGCTACCGTGGGTCATCAACAATCCATCTTCCCATCCAAAACTAACGTGCTTTCCCCTCTTCGGTCAGCTTCATGAGGTTTTGCGCAACTAGATCTTTAGATAAATTCTTTTTTCTATGCTCCCACATCATCGTGGTAACAGCACTTATAGTCAAGTGTGTTACCATCTGCAAGGCCGCCATCTCGTCCTTCCTACTCAGTGCATCAACAACTTAGTTCAGGCGTTCCGCCTCGTGCTCAAATGAGAAATCAAATTTGGCCAAGAATTCCTACCACCAGCCTTGCTTGGGTGTTAACTTCGATTATGTGAAGAAGTGGCTAACACCCAAATTATCTGTTTTCACCGCAAACCTTGATCTAAGTAAGTAATGTCGCCACGTGAAGATAACGTATCACCGCTAGCATCTCCTTCTTTTGAGTTGTGTACTTTCATTCCATTTTACTAAGCTTACGACTCTCGTATGCAACAAGATGTCCTTTCTGTAATAAGACTCCTCCAAGGGCATAGTCTGATGTACTTTTTTTTACCTAGAAGGGTTATATGACATCCAGAAAAGTAAGTACCGGATCTCTCATCATGGCATCCTTCAAGTCATCAAAGGCTCCTTGGCACTTCTCTATCCAATTCCACCCCTGACCCTTTATTCAGTAGTTCTATCATAGAAGAATTTCTCCACAAGTATCCCTCTACGAACTTCTTGTAATAGTTGGCAAGACCAAGAAAGGAACACAACTCCTTTACTGTTGTTAGGATCTTCCATTCTTGAATTGCTCTTACATCCTAATATGACTTTGCTCAATCACATGACCAATGAATTTGATGCTTCGTTGAGTGAAAGAGCACTTCTCTTTCTTCACATACAGACTATTTACCTTCAGCCTATCAAACACCTTCCATAGATGCTCTTTATGTTCCTTCAGAATGGAACTATAGACTATCATCCAGGTACACCATGACAAACTTGTCAATGTTCTCATGAAATACCTGGTTCATCAAGGTATAGAATGTCGCAGGTGCATTTGTCAACCCGAATGGCATCACCAAGAATTCATATGCCCTATACGGTGTCACACGAGTTGTCTTCGGCTCATCCCCATCAACAATTCTAACCTGATAGTAGCCTGACCTCAACTCAAGTTTAGTGAAGTTCTTGGCATGACTCATCTAATTCAACAGATCAGAAATCAACATAATATGATACTTGTTGAACACTGTAACCATATTAAGAGTGTGGTAATCTACACACATCTAAATGCTCCCATCATGTTTCCTTTGAAATAACACTGGTGCTCCAAAATGGTGCTTTGGAAGGGCAAATATATCTCGTTTCCAACAAATCAACAAGTTTTTTTCTCAACACTTATAGCTCTAGAGGCACCATCCAATATGACCCCTTAGCAGGTGGTTTCACTCATGGCAACAACTTGATCTCATGCTCCACACCCCATCATGGAGGCAAGTTATAAGGTAGATTATCTGGCATCACCTCCCTGTACTCATCCAACACAGCTTGGATGGTCTTAGGCACCAGCTCTTGGCCTACTTCTTCATCTACCACCACTATGGCTAGATATGTCTACTTATCCCTTCTTAACTAATGGGGACCAACATGCCTTGACTGTCTCCTTTTCCGACATGGTGATATGTGGATGACCTCCCAATGTCCACTTCGATGCATAATTGTTTGTAGGTACACATGGAGTTATTTGAAGATTACTTGAAGAATTTTGGTGCGTGAAGACCCTAGTCCATATATTGAAGCAAGTTCGAGTCCAATACCCATGTGGGCCCCACATGATCTTATGGCCCCACATGGCTCCATGGGCCCCGCACAGATTTGACTTCCTTTTGGCTTATATTTTTACATTTAATTTGTAATATTGCAAGATAGTCAAATTTACATATGTGTGTTTAGTAAGTTGTGAGAGTATTTAATTTGTTAGGATTTAGTCAGTATTAATTATCTATGTCTCTCATGCTTGTGTGGAAAGTATAGCTAGTAATGCCTTGTCCACCATGCTATCCCTATATCTTTCATGGTAAGAACTCAAAAATTAGCTTATGTTTGAATATTGAATGGATCTTCGTTGAAGCTTGCTTATCTTTGTAGAATTTATCAATTGTGTAGTGTGAGGCTACGGCGTTATCTTTGAAGATCAAGTGGTGAGAGACCACTCTATCCAACGACACCATCACCATCTCCTCCCTCTCACCCACATGGCCACCCCCATCTAACACACCCACACGACCATTACATTATACAACCACATGACCACCATCCCTATACTTCATTGATATACTCATATTGGTGATTCAAAGCTTGTTCGAAGGATTTACAGCATGGTCTAACTCGTGTTGAATAGCGTCAAGTCAAATCTCTTGGTAAATTTAGTACTTTCTTGAATCCTTGTTGTATTTTGTGATCCATTGCAAGTAGCCTAAAATTCCATACTTGAATAACTCACTTGAATCCATAGATTGCAATATTAATACTTGTTAGTTAAAATCAATTGTATGAATATTAGTTTGTTAACTTAGAACTTGTAATCTTGGGTTTGAAATTAACATTTTTACGCATAAAGCTTGATTACTTGATCAGTAACTCTTGGGACTTATTATCTGGACAACATCATACACCATTTCAAAATTCAACAACATGTGAAATATAGCATAGTTTATGATGTTTATGTTTGGTTAATTTAATTCTTAATCCACATTGTTTTGAGTGTATGTGCTTGTGTGAGGGTTGAACCATATGACTAGGGTTATCATTCCCGTCCTACATCATTAACCCTTTCTTGAGTTGCATGGCTGAAAGGAAGTTCTCATCATCTCCTTTCTTTGCAACGACTTACATCATGCAAGGGTGAACTCCCGTCAGACACAAGGAACCAGCAAAAGGCATCAGCATTGCCTTAGTCTCCCTCAGAAATTCCATTCCTAAAATGACTTAGAAGTCATTCAATGGCACCATTGTGCAATTCACATGATCAACCCACTATCTAAGCTTCACAATCACTTGCTTGATTACTCCCAAAGTAGGCTGGGCTATACATAATTCACCACTTTCATGTGTCCCAAACCCTTCTCCATGGATAAGTTGAGTCTCCTTGCTTCTTCCTGTGAAACAAAATTATAGGTAGCCCTGTTATCCACCATAGAACGGGTACTCATCCCATTGATCCTCAAGTCAACAAGCATCAATTCTTTCCTTTGTGTAACTTTTGGTGCTTTCGCCTACTTTTTTAATGCATTCACTAGCCGCATTGCACCTATCCTCGGGGTATCCTCCTCTTCCCAATCACTTTCCACTACCTGTTCTACAGTGGAAGCTTGTAAGGCATTGTGATGCCTTGTAAGGGCACTCCATAACTATGTGAGGGCCTCAACACAAGTAGCATGAAATTTCACTTTTTCTAGTATGTGTGTTTCATCCTTAAGATGATGAAAATTCTTTTGAAGTTGATGCCTTATAGTCGACTCCCCCACTTTTGGGTTTGCTTTTCTTTAATGAATTTTTATTGTTTCCCCCTACGCCAAACTCTTTGGATGAAGTGGTATTATCACCAACGTAGTTAGTCAAGCAATCCGCGATAGCTTAGGTGGTAAACAAGTCTTGAACTCTTTGCCTATGAAGTTTTGTCCTTGCTCACCGTTTCAACCCCTCAAGAAAGTAGAACAATTTGTCCTTTTCTAACATTTCCCTGATATCCAACATCAAAGTAGAAAATTGTTTCACTTATTCCCTGATTGACCCAATATACTTGGGGTCTCTCAGCTTCTTCCTAGCATTGTACTCAACATTCTTAGGAAAGAATTAGGCCTTGAGCTCTCTCTTCAAGTCTGGCCAACAATCCACTACACAACTTCCTTTTTCAATTTCATTGTACTTAGTACACCACCACAGTTTGGCGTCACCAACCAAGTACATCGTCACAGTATCCACTTTCACTTGATTTGAGTCTATCCTCAAAGCTCAGAATTATTGTTCCATATCAAACAAGAAGTTCTCTAACTCCTTGGCATCACAGGCACCCCCATACATCTTGGGTTCCGGTACTTTGGTCTTACTAAACCCCGGAGTGTTAGAGTTTCCCATAGCAAGAACTAGTGATTTGAAAGGCGTAAATAAGGCAGGTGTTAAGGCGTTTTTGGCCTAAAATGCAACAAGGCATAAGTGAAAAGCATAAGTCCACAAAGGCATATGCCTCAGGCGAGAAGGCATACGCATCAGGAAACAAAACTCACCTTTTTCCGCCTCAGATACAAGGTGTACGCACTGAAACCCTATCCAGCTCTCTTTCTCTCCCCCGAAGCTTCTTCTCCTTCACTCTCTCGATGAAGCCTCCATTCGTCTCCTTTAATGAAGCTTCCGTAGCTTTCCTCCAGCTTCTTCTCCCCCTCCAATGACATCGACAAAGCTTCTGTAGCTTTCCTCCAATGCCTCCCTCTCTAATGATTCCTCCAAGCCGTCTCTGTTTGATCTGCCTTCAATTTCTAGAAATTAACCAACAAACTATTAATATATATATATATATATATATAATGGTTCCTTCAATTTGATCTTCCTTTGTTTATTTAGTTTTTTATTCTTAGAAATTAGAGAATGACTTTAATTTGGATTTTTCTATTCTTTTAGATGATGCTTTAATTTGGCTTTGGTAATGTGGCTCATGTTTATTTTTTAACAAGTATTATTTGTGTTTGTTATCTAAAATTGGCTTATATGATATTTAAAAATTATATTTTTTTCTCCATTATTCTAAAATTTTTCTCATTTTTTACTATATATCAATTGATTTTATTTATTAATTATTTAAAAAATTACAATCCCAAAATGCTTACGCCTCAACACCTTGAGGCTTACGCCTTCGCCTTTTAAAACACTGGCAAGAACCATAGCTATTTGAGTTTGCAAGGTTTCCATTGTGTGATGAAAGTCCTCTAACATTTCCACTATCGAACTTGGTTAATGCTTTTTTAATCCCTCCAATTCATCAACATGTTTTGTCCATCAGGCCATGTCTATGGCCACATTGTTGGCTACTGTGAGGCTTGTGCTTCCAGAACATATTCTCTCAGCATTGGTTGGCATGGTCATTTACCAAAGCTTTGCTAGTCCCACAACGAAGGTAACTAAATTCACGTAGCAACTAACAAAGCTCTGATATTAGTGTGAATGGACCATGCGATGCCAGGTAAAGCCCTCTTATTTAACTAGCTAGCATATCATTTACCATAATTTACCCACAAAACACTTTCATTGTCATTCAAGAAAATATAAGTGGAAGCAGTAAGCAATTTATGAAAGTAGTGGCACTTAAGCAGTAAACATTGAAGCAACGTAATTCATTAACAACACCTCCATTAACATTGCGTGTCTAGCGAGGGAGGAAAGTAGGCTAAACACATTGGCAAAAGTTAGTGAGTTTTACAAGTTGATAAACACTCACCCTCCACTAAAGAACTTTCTATGTTATTCTCACTCTAGCACTAGGAAACATCAAAGTGACCAAGGAGTCATACTGCCTTTTTTAGCCTAGGATCAACTACTTTATGAAAATAACCCTGCACTAGTTTTTACATGTTTGAAACCTGTTGACTTTTTGAGTCTGATCCCTGTTTTGATATTGACAAATGACAGTGCCTCATCTGTGTGCCAAGTGTATGAACATGATCATTCCTCTAAGAACAGATGACATATGAGAAATGGAAGCCGTAAATGTACTTAAAGCTCACACCAACCGGTGTATTCCATGGGAAATAAGGAGTAGAAGACTTGAAGATTTTATTCATTTTTCAAGTTGTAATAATAATTGGGTTTCTTTGTGTATGCATATCATATGATTAAATTGAAGCTCATAAAATGACCTTAAATTGACCATAGGAACCCCCAACCTTCATAAAAACCTTTCATTTACCAAGTTAAACTTATACCAAAAGGTTTAAAATGATTTTTTAAGTTAAAATAAGGCAAAAACTAATTTCTATAAAGGGGTCAATCAACCGGTTGTTAAGGCCTAGTCCGGTCAACCGAACAGTAGAAATGAGCCTTTTTCTTAATCCATAACTTCTTATCTTAAAATGTGTTCAACATGATAGTTGTGGAATTTTCTCTTAGATTTTTGTTGATACCAAGAACGTCCAACTTGGATCTGTATATAAAAAGTTATTTCAAAAACACCGAAAGGTGTCTATAGTAGAAAAACTCCCTTCATGTTTCTTCCATCTCATTGATGGGCGTTTTTCTCAATTCACAACTTCTTATATTAAAAAGTGTTCAACATGAAAATTGTGGAATTTGCTCTTAGCTTTCTGTTGATACCAACAATATTGAATTTGAAGTTGTATAGAAAATGTTATGGCCAAAACACTTAAGGATGTTCGCATAGTAAACCCAACGCCAGCCGATCTAATCTTCACTCCAACTGACTGAGTCTCACGTAGTTAAAGCCCCAGCCGATCGAAGCTTGGCCCTAGCTAACTGACCCTCTCGAGAAAGCATCCCAACTGCTGGAAAATGACTAGTTTTCAAAATAAAATAATATTTTAAGGTCCAAACGGCTATATAACGGCTATATTGGGGTTTTGACCTATAAATACAAGCCTTCAACACTTGAAAATGTTGGAGAATCAATTGGGAAGCTTGGTTCAACAATTTTTTTATCCTCCCACTCCAAACCCATTTTATGCTTCAAAATCTCTATTTCTCTTACTCCTTGAAAATCATTTTTGGGGAAAATATTTTTTTTGGGGTTTTAAAGAGGCTTAGGCTTATATTTCATTCATAAATATATTTCTTGAAGGCCTTTTATTATTGTGTTTTTCAAAGATTAGATTCTCCTACACTCACTTCTCTAAAATATTTTTGGAGAAAAATATTTTGGGATTTTGTTTTAAAAGGCTTGAGCATATATCTTGATAGCCTTTGTATGGTTTTCAAAGATGATATTTCTCCAATACTCTTGTTTGTAAAAAAATTTTTGGGGGGAAATATTTTGTTTATCCAAGTAAGACTTCAGCATATATTTAATTCTCATATATTTTGCTCTTAAGTCTTCTTATCTTTACAAGGTCGATCATTTTAGGAAAACCCTAGTTTCTCCTAATCTTATTCTTGAATATATTTTTGGGAGAAAAACATTGGGTTTAGTTCAAGAATGCTTTGACCATATTTATTCATTGATATATATATATATATATATATATATATATATTGTGCTTAAAAAGCTTCTTGACAGTGGCTCGAGCTAATATTCACTTTCATATATCTTGCTCTACAGAGCTTCATTTTAACATCATATGAGAGTGCATATAGTATTTCAATATGTACAACTCTTCTTATTTGAGAAGCATTTATTTTGTACAAAAAAATATTATCTGTACCGGTTTGGCTCAGCCCAGTGATTGAGCTAGGGAGATTCCGCCCTATAAGGAGGAACTAGTTTGGCTCAGCCTGGTAAATTGAGTTAGGGAGACTCCAACTTGTAAGGAGGAACCAGTATGGTTCAGCCTGGTAAATTGAGCTAGGGAGACTCCACCTTGTAAGGAGGAAACAGTTTGGGTCAGCCTAGTAAATTGAGCTAAGGAGACTCTATCCCCTAAGAAGAACCAGTTTGGCTTAGCCCGGTAGGTGAGCTAGGGAGACTCTGCCTTGTAAGGAGATATTGTAAACGGTGTTGCTCCATCTAGTTAAGTGAGCATATAATGAATCCTTGGGTGCTTGGCCCGTGTAGGCAGGATTGACCGAACCTCGTTAACAAATATTTTGGGTGTGTGTGTGTGTGTGTGTGTCTCTCTCTCTCTCTCTCTCTCTCTCACACACACACACACACACACATTTAATTTCCACACAGGTATGCTTGTTTGTTTATTATTATAATTATTTTACATACACATATTTAATTTAGATGGGATATGTTTTACACATGTATATTTATATTCATTGTTTAATTTTTTACATACACGCTTATATTTTTAATGGGACATGATTTGTGGTGAATCGATGTAAACTTAATTTAGCCAAAAAGTTTTAAAAACCCAATTCACCCCCTCTTGGGAATACACCATTCCTGTCAAAACTCATCCCAAATGCATGAGACAAGTGATCACAGGCAAATATAATGCCCTGAACAAGCTCGACTCGTGATGACATGGAGCTCTAGTATGGAACTACTTGGAACCACAGTATGGAGCTAGCTATCAGCCACTTTCTTGGGAGGTAGTCTTAATGAAGATTGAAGTCCATTGCACTACATTCCTGATGCACATATTCTAGGTAAAATAATGCAAAATCATATGTGCGAAACTTGTCTTCAAGAGAACCCTAATAGTTGTAAACAAAACTATTAATGCTCGTTGACTTGGATACATAAAAAAATAAGTGAAGATCTCTGATTGAACAAAATTCTACCAATTAAGATGTGGTCATTTGAGATGCTTGCTTTGTTAGCAGTGTTGGAAAAATATGTGTATGTTAATCTATCATTCTGATTATCTTAAATGCAATACAATCAACAAGATTATATATCAAAATAAATAACACTTAAAATAAATTTATGGGGGTTGGCCTGTTAGTTATAGGATAACCACTCTCCTAAAGATGGTATTCTCTACGTGCAAGTGATATGTTTGTTGACTCCAAGATAAAGCCTAGGTTTGCTTCCAACAGTCTTGTTCCATCGGCACGTCAAAGGGGACGTCTCTTAGAAGACACCTGATGTAAGACAAGCGACAGAATTTAGATGCAAAGAGAGAATTGAGAAAAGGAATTCTAATAAATAAATGTGCAATAATTTATGTGTCCAACACTTATATTACATAAAACCTTGATAAAAATGGAATTACAAAATAACCAAAAATATCCTAGCCTAAAATAAAAATCCTAGTTACCAAATAAACATCTATGTTCTCCATTAGAGGTTCTCCATTAAACGCTCCTTGTTAGAGAAAACTCAACCTCAAGTTTTAATGGTGTAGTAGCTTTAACTCCATGTATGGGAACAAAGACAAACATGTACGCAAATCAAAAGGAGACATTATTTGCATTGCATGGTTAATCATCACTGGAGAGCATCTGGAAGATCCTCTAACTGCAAGTAGCATAGTAGGTTGAAATGTCCTCTAATAAATTAACAAGTCTTCCAAACAAGAGATCAACTTAAGTTAATCACCATTGGAGAGCATCTGTGATGAGAATCGACAAGAACCATTAAAGGATCCATTGCATGTTCTAGTTGGGTCTATTACTAGAGCAAGATCCAAGAAGATCAAAGAAGTACTTAATGAGCTAATTCAAGATATTTTGGCTTATTCAAAAATCGGACACTCCAAGCTTGGCCCAAAGAAAGATGAAGATGTAATAAACTTAATCCAAGTTTTTGATGGAGCTGATCTTGCTTAATTGGGCGTACACATGGATTACATGAAGACTTTCGGTGCATGAAGACCGCAGTTGATATGCCAAAGCAAGTTTAATGCAAATCATAGCACAACTTCAAAGGAACTTGTCCAAGTGCCAACTGGATCAGTTACGAGAGAACGAGCAAGAAAATTTAAAGTTGCACTCAATGGATTGATTCAAGAGGCATGGACTCAAGAAAATTCGTGGAGGTCCATTGAGCATAACCCATATGAGCAACAAAGATTCATCAATATAATTGAATCTCTAGAAGAATCTGGCCAAGGCCAAGATTGGCATGTTTAAGTGCTATAATAATGGTGTGCTATTCAAATATGGGATTTGACTCTTGGACTTTTTGTGTTATATTTAATTTGTAATCACGCAAGACAACTTGTTTGCTTGCATGGTCATAGTAATTTGTTGAGCCTACCTTTGAATTTTGTGTTATATTTAATTTTTAATATTGCAAGAAGTCTTAGTAAGTTGTTAAGAGTTATTGAGAGTGGTTTGAAGTGTTTAATGCTTTGTCTCCCAAGCTATGCCTATAAAAGCTTTCTTATTGTAAGAACAAAAGGCATCATTGAATAAAACTGTGAGAGTATTCTATCTGTGGTTCTTTGAAGAACTATTCAAACTTATTGAGATTTCCCGTGGCGTTCACCAACAACTTATCAAACAATTTTCCACCACCATTTGTGGCATCTTCCTTATACCGAGGTTCTTGTTTCGTAATAAACAACGGGTTAAGGTCGTATATACCAAGGTTCTTATTTGTCATAAACAATGGGTCGAGGTCTATCATTCAATTCTAAACGTAGAACGATCTTGGGTTCCTTTTTTTTTTTATTGGATCTCGTTATTTTGACAGGAATTCACATCATTTGGTATCAGAGCACAAGTTCTAGTTCAGGTTTACCTATCTTTTAAAACCTTTTTTTTTTTTTTTTTTTGTGTTCTTGTAGTTTCCAAATTCGTTTCACATACCCTAATTTAGCCGAATTTCCTCTATCGCATTCCGCTCGTAATTTGTTTGTTCTAGTTTATTTCAAATCTTATTCTATTATTGTCAAAATCCAGTTGCTGATCATAAAAAAGAATAAGAAGAAGAAAATTGATTGTTTTCATTCAGTTTTTTTTTTTGGATTCCAATAAGTCTGGAAATCACCTCACCCCAAAATCTTTTTTTTTTTTGTTTTTTTTCTGTGGAAGTTTTGCTATTTTGTGCTTTCAAAAATCTAATCAATCGTGTTCCTTGTATTCCTGCTATCTGAAATTCCTTGATGAGTTCTTGGTGAATCGTTGCTAGAAATTTTGAAGTATTATTTAGTTTCAAAGGAACTGGAAGAGAATTATCGAGTGGAAAAAGGCAAGAGTGGTGAGAACATTAGAGGGTTAAAAGCCATGTATTTTTTGAGTGAAACACGCGTGTAGAGTGATTCACCTTTCTTGAGTGTAAACACGTGAGGGCGAGAATAGTGAGGTCCGTTTCTTCTTCTTTTTTTCCTTTCTAACTTTGCCCTGCAGCAATCATGTCTCACAACAGTGCTAAGAGCGTTGCCAAAGATGCTACGAAATTGGCAAATCCGAAAGTATTTATGAAGGCCATGATAAGTGAGATGAGGTGTGTGATGAGGTTGGAACTGGAGTAGGTTCATGAACGGATAGATCAAATGGAGAATACACGTGAGAAGAAGCCATAAAAAGCCCCTAATGTGCGTAGAAGGGAAAAAGTTCAACTGAGGGGAGTGAGGGTTGAAGATGAAGAGCCTTACGGGGTTGGTTTTGATGAAGAAGATGATCGGGATTTTATTGTTAGTAATAGGAGACATGAAGGCGATTTAGAGAAGCTAGGAACTGGGAGGATAACAATTTGGGTAGTATTAAGATGAAGATTCCATCATTTCAAGGTAGATCCAACCCTAAAGCATACTGCCACAACTATTCTAAAACAAAGAAGGTAAAATTAGTTGTGATTGAATTTTATGACTATGCTATTACTTGGTGGGATCAGCTTGTTATAAACATGATACGGAATTGAGAACGACCAACAGAAACATGGGAGGAGATGAACAGTGATGAGAAAGTGGTTCGTTCCAAGTTACTACTACCGAGAGTTGTACAAAAAGCTACAAGGTCTTAGGTAGGGAAGCCGAAGCGTAGAGGATTACTACAAGGAGATAGAGATTGCTATGATCCGAGCTAATGTAGAGGAAGATCGAGAAGCTACAATGGCTAGGTTTTTATATGGATTAAACCGGGAAATCCAAGATAAGGTAGACATGCAGCATTATGTGGAGTTCGAAGATATGGTGCACATGGCCATTGAAGTGGAGTAACAACTCAAGAAGGGGGGTGTGTCTCGTGCAGCCTATAACTCCAGTTCTACCTCTTGGAAACCGAGTTATACCAAGTAGATGGACAAGTCACAAACATCCAAAGCTGAGCCCAAGTCCACGAACACCCGTCACATTCCTCAAGGTAAAACTGACACTTCTACCTCTAGGAATCATGACATTAAATATTTTAAATGTCAAGGCTGGGGACACATAGCAAGTCAATGTCCAAACAAAAAGATCATGGCATTGCAAGACAATGGTGAAATTGTGACCGACAATGAAGATTCCAACAACGACGACATGCCACCATTGGAGGACATTTCTGAGGAGGAATACTTAGCCCCGAATGCATTGACATTGGTGGCATGGAGAGCATTCATCTTGCAAGCAAAAGGAGTTGATCAAGTGCAGTGGGAGAACATCTTTCACACTAGGTGCTACATCAAAGACAAGGTATGTAGTGCGATTATTGACGGTGGTAGTTGTACTAATGTTGCAAGCACATTTATGGTGGAAAAATTGGGACTACCTATGTTGAAGCACCCTAGACCATACAAGTTGTAATGGTTAAATGATAGTGGTGAGATAAGGGTGAACGAGCAGGTGTTAGTCACATTTTGAATCAGTAAATACGAAGATGAAGTGTTGTGTGATGTAGTACCGATGTAAGGTGGACACTTATTGCTAGGGCATCCATGGCAGTTTGATAGGCGTGTGAAGCATGATGGCTTTACGAACAAATACTACCTTGTACTTAATCAATGATCAATCACTCTTGTACCATTGAGTCCGCAGCAAGTATATGAGGATCAAGTGAGATTGCAAAAAGAGAGTGAACAAAAGAAGAGTGAAAATGAGAGAGAGGCTGAGAAAAATGAGAGAGAAAAAGAAAATCAAAATTAGGCCATTAAGAGAAAATCAGAGAGAAAACAAAAGAATTTCTATGCAAGAGTGAGTGAAATTAAGCGAGCAATGTTTTCAAATCAACCGATGATTGTACTTTTGTACAAAGAGGTGTGTCTAAATAATAACGAACTTGACCTTGCTTTGCCTAATTCTGTTGTTTTCCTTTTGCAGGAGTATGAGGATGTCTTTCCCGTGTAAACACCATATAAGTTACCTCCAATCCAAGCGATTGAACATCAAGTTGATTTTGTTCCTGGTGCGACAATTCCAAACTGACTAGCCTATAGGAGTAATCTTGAGGAGACAAAGGAGCTTCAATGGCAGGTAAGTGAGTTGTTAGAAAAAGGGCACGTGAGGGAGAGCATGAGTCCATGCGCCATTCCGATCTTACTTGTACCTAAGAAGGATGGGACATGGAGAATGTGCGTTGATTGCCGAGCCATCAACAACATAACGGTAGAGTATTGTCATCCTAGTCCTCGCTTAGATGATATGTTAGATGAACTACATGGTTCTTTTTTATTTTCTAAGATTGATTTAAAGAGTGGTTATCATCAAATTAGAATAATAGAAGGAGATGAATGGAAAACTACCTTTAAAACAAAGTATGGTCTATATGAATGGTTAGTCATGCCTTTTGGATTGACTAATGCTCCGAGCACCTTTATGAGACTTATGAATCATGTTTTGCATGCATTTATAGGGAGATTTGTAGTTGTCTACTTTGATAATATACTCATTTATAACAAAAATGCGGACAATCACGTAGTACATTTGAAATCTGTTTTAGATGTCCTTAGGAAAGAAAAGTTGTTTGCTAATCTGAAGAAGTGTACCTTTTACACCGATAAGCTTGTATTTCTGGATTTGTTGTTAACACACAAGGTATACAGGTTGATGAAGAGAAGGTACGTGCAATCCAAGAATGGTTGAGCCCCACAAGTGTAGGTTATGTTCGTAGTTTTCATGGACTTGCTAGTTTCTACCGGCTGTTCATAAAGGACTTTAGTAGCATAGCCACACCAATTACCGAAGTGATCAAGAAGAACGTTGGATTTAGATAGGGAGAAGAACAAGAGAAGGCGTTCCAATTAATCAAAGAGAGCTAACCAAAGCCCCCTTATTGTCTTTACCTAATTTTTCAAAAACATTTGAGATTGAATGTGATGCTTCAAGTATTGGCATAGGCGCAGTTCTTATGCAGGAAGGATGACTAGTTGCTTACTTCAGCGAGAAACCAAGCGGGGCAGCCTTAAACTACCCAACTTATGATAAGGAGTTGTATCCATTGGTTGGGGCTTTAGAGACGTGGCAACACTACCTATGGCCTAAGCAATTCTTGATTCACACTGATCATGAGTCCTTGAAACACTTGAAAGGACAACACAAGCTAAATAAAAGGCATGCACGTTGGGTGGAGTTCATTGAGACATTTCCATACGTCATCCGGTATAAACAAGGCAAGGAGAATGTGTTCGCCGATGCACTTTCTCGCACGTATGCATTACTCTCCACACTTGATGCAAAATTTCTTAGTTTTGAGCACATTAAAACTTATACGCTGATGACCACGAATTCTGTGAAGCATACCGGGCTTGTGAGAAAACCGCTTGTGGTAAGTTCTTTAGGCTTGATGGATTCCTATTTCGAGAGAATAAGTTATGCGTACCAAATTGTTCCTTGAGGGAGTTGTTAGTGCAGGAATCCCATGGTGGGGGATTAATGGGACATTTTGGAGTTGCAAAGACTTTATCTGTTTTGCAGGAACACTTCTATTGGCCTCATATGAAAAGAGATGTTGAGAGAATTTGTGGTAGATGTGTCACATGTAGGCAAGCCAAATCCAGAGCGAGGTCCAACGGTTTGTATACCTCTTTACCAATTCCTAGTGAGCCTTGGAATGATATTTTCATGGACTTTGTGTTAGGATTGCCTAGGTCTAAACATGGGAGAGATTAAATTTTTGTGGTTGTGGATTGATTTTCTAAGATGGCACAATTTATTCCATGTTACAAAACGGATGATGCCTCGCATGTTACTGATTTGTTCTTTAGAGAGATTGTGAGATTAGATGGCATGCTAAGAACGATTGTTTCAGATAGAGATGCTAAGTTCTTGAGCTATTTTTGGAAGACTTTGTGGTGTAAGCTAGGTACTAAGCTATTGTTTTCTACTACTTTTCATCCACAAATTGATGGTCAAACTGAAGAAGTAAATAGGACTTTGTCTATTTTATTGAGGGCAATCATTAAAAAGAACATCAAAACATGGGAAGAATGTTTACCACATGTTGAGTTTTCTTATAATAGATCTGTTCGTTCTGCTACTAAATTTTCACCATTTGAAATTGTGTATGGATTTAATCCTTAACTCTATTGGATTTATCTCCTTTACCTTTGACTTAGCATATTAATTTAGATGGCAAAAAGAAAGCTGACTTTTTCAAGCAGATTCATGAGAAAGCACGACTCAACATTGAGCAAAGAACGGAGCAATATGCAAAACAAGCCAACAAGGGGTGTCACAAGCTACTTTTTGAACCTAGAAATTGGGTTTGGTTGCATATGAGAAAAGAGAAATTTTCGGCAAAAAGATGTTCCAAATTGCTTCCAAGAGGAGTTGGACCTTTCCAAGTCCTAGAGGGCCTCAATGACAACGCTTACAAGTTAGATTTACCTAGTGAGTACAATGTAAGTGTCACTTTTAATGTTACTGATTAAGTCCTTTTGATGTAGGTGATGATTTGAGAGCAAATCCTTTTCAATAGGAGGGGAATGATGCAAATCATAGCACAACTTCAAAGGAGCTTGTCCAAGTGCCAATTGGGCCAATTACGAGAGCACGAACAAGGAAATTTAAAGTTGCACTCAACGAACTGATTCAAGAGGCATGGATTAAAGAAAATTCATGAAGGCCCATTGAGCATGACCCACGTGAGCAACGAAGATTCATCAACATGATTGAAGCTCTAGAAGAATCTAGCCAAAGCCAAGATTGGCATGTTTAATTAAGTGTTGTAATAATGGTGTGCTATTCAAATATGGGATTTGACTCTTTGACTTTTTGTGTTATATTTAATTTGTAATCATGCAAGACAACTTGTTTGCTTGCATGGTCTTAGTAAGCTGTTGAGTTGTTGAGTCTACCTTTGACTTTTGTGTTATATTTGATTTGTAATCTTGCAAGAAATCTTAGTAAGTTGTTGAGAGTTGTTGAGAATGGTTTGAAGTGGTTAATGCTTTATCTCCTAGGCTATGCCTATAAAAGCTTTCTTATTGTAAGAACAAAGGGCATCATTAAATAAAATTGTGAGAGTAAAACTCTGCAGTTCTTTGAAAAACTATTCGAACTTATCGGGATTTTTCGTGGCGTTCTGTAATAACTCGAAAAAAAAATTATTAATTAAAATAATTAATTAATTAATTGGTTAAACACTATTAAATTAATTTATTAAATAAACAAATAAAAAGAAATAGTATGAAAAAAAAAAGTAATTACTAATTAATTAATGAATTAAGTAAACCTTATTAAATTAAATAAACAAATAAAAATAAATAGTAAAAAAAAATGGAATAAAGATATATATAAGCTAATGTATATATATGTATATTAAAGTTAAAGTATAAGTTAATGTATAAATATATATATATATATATATATATATATATATATAAGTTAAGTTAAAGTAAGTAAGAAAAAAAAAAGATAAAAGAAGAAGAAAGAAACCTGAATCCAGAGACCTGCGTCTCTTTATCTCTCTCTGAACTTTCTCCTTCTTCGTCTATTTCACCTGTCGCCTTTCCGTCTCCGCCTCTCTCTCTCCCCTCATTTCTCGACGAATACTCAACCGATTGGGAAACGGAAGGTACCATTGGGTTCCTAACTCCGCCACCAACATTTCTACTGGGGCAGATTTGTCGTGGGAACGACTTAGGCCCTATAACTGGGGAAAGGTATATTTTCCCTAATTTCTTAATTTCTGGTAAAATCTGCTGTTGAATCGACGATCAAGCACCACCATAGGGTCCTAATCGTCTTTGTCGTCATTTTGACGTAGGTAATTTTTCAATTGGGGTTTTCTAGACCCTACTCCAAAGCAAGAGTGGGATTTAGGAAATTTGGCAATTTGGCTCAATTTAAGGGTATTTTTATTTATTTAGGAATTATGGCCCTAGGAAGTATTAAATTAATATTTTATTCATGAATAATTTATTGGAACTAGGAATTTAATTTCAGGATCCGGGTGAGCGCCGCAGGTATTTTTCGGAGTCCCTGTTGGCGTAGTTCAAGAAATTAGGTAAGGGGAAAAATATATATTAAATCAGAATTTTTATGAATTTAATGGAAAAATAAATTGTGTTATATGTATGTGTATATGTTTCAATATGGGTAAAATGCCAACGGTTTAAATTATATTTTTTTTTCCAAGTTTAGGGTTGTTTATTAGATATGTATATGCAAAAATGAACTGATGAAAGTGGGAAATATTTTCAGGACAATTAAGTAAGAAATGAAAGGTATTTTTAGTATATAAATATTAAATGTTGGTTGGCTTATTTTACAGGCAATGTATGAATTTTACTATTAAATTGTGTGGCATGAGATTCTATGCAAATATATGTTAAATGTATGAGATGCAGGCTAAGTAAGTAAAGCAATGAAAATAAAATATGATATGGACAATGTTTCCTGTGTATGTTAAATGCAACCATGTAAATGTAAGACAGCTGAAAGAGAGCCATGTTAGCAGATCTAGCACACTTCTATGTAGACTAACTGATGATAGCTAAAAGGAGCTGTATTAGCAGATTTAGCACGTTTCTACGTAGACTAACTGATGATGGCTAAAGACCGGATGTAGTACGAAGTAATGAAATGAAATGTTATGCAATGAAATGATGATGAAATGGCAATGAAATGAAATGACAAATGTAAATGATGTAAATGGGAAAGAGCCACTTAAAGTGAAATGAAATGCAAAGTTAAGTTATGAACAAGAATGAATGTGCATGAATGTATAATGACAGAAAAGAAGGATGTATTATGATAATAGACATATGTATGTACGTAGAACATGTTACGATTGGGTGAGGCGTACCTTTCTCTTGAGGGCTTGCTGAGTAAGGCGAGTGCACTAGTAGCTTCAGATGTGGCAGTAGCTACATAACGCACTAGGGCAGAGGGAACCTACTTGTATGAGCAGGTAGAATTCCCAATCCTTAGGGTCTTTGCTGGTAAACTATTGTTGAATGCGTGAGTACGAGATCAATCTAACACTTGAGGGCTTACTGAGTAAGGTGAGTGCCCTGGTATGCTTAAATTGTGACCTTCGGGTTGCTAAATGTATCAGAGCAAAAGGGTGCTACTTGTATGGGCGGGTAATCACCCCTCTCCTATGTTAATCTCATGGGTTAAACATTTGCATGTGTTTGTTTAGGACCATAAAATGACTGTCAGTATTATGTTAATGATTTGCAAATATTATAAAATGATATGTATAATCTCATGATGGCCACACGCTGAGTTTAATATATTATTTCTTCCCTTACTGAGATGTGTCTCACCTGAATATGAATTCATTTTTTTTCAGGATTTCTCAGGATCGAGCTTGAGAGCTCGAGATTTTATAACATTTTTGGAAGATATAAGAAAAATGGTATATCTTTATGTTAATTTTGATATGTATATTTTATGTTTTATAATTTATGTTTTAAGTTAGTTATAAAAGGATAGTTGTGAAACATGCTGGTATTAGTGAATAATGGTTTGGAGACATGCATATCTTTGAATACTGGTGGATGATTAATTTATTATGGTTGGTAGTTAGAATTAGTAAACTCTGGTATTATGTTATATAGAGATTATGATCATGTTTTCCCCTGCGTAGGTTATGTTAATTATGGATTATCAGGAATAACGCGCCGGACTCGGGTTTAAGGGTTCGGGGCGTTACACGTTCACCAACGACTTATCAAATGGTTTTCCACCACTGTTTATGGCGTCTTCCTTATATTGAGGTTCTTGTTTCACAATAAACAAAGGGTTGAGGTCGTATATACCAAGGTTCTTATTTGTCGTAAACAACAGATCGAGGTCTATCATTCAATTCTGAACATAGAACAATCTTGGGTTCCTTTTTTTGTTGGATCTCGTTATTTTGGAGGGAATTCGCATCAAAGTTTGAGTCCAAGATCCATGTGGGCCCCACACGACTCCATTGGGCCCTCACGGAATTGGGTCTCTTTTTGAATTTTGTTTTATATTTAATTTGTAATCTTACAAGACAAATTGTTTGCTTGCATGTGCATGTCTTAGTAAGTTGTTGAGAGTTGTTAAGAACTGTTGAGAGTTGTTGAGAATTGTTGAGAGTTGTTGGAAGTGTTTAATGCTTTGTCTCCCCTATGCCTACAAATGGCATTCTCATTGAAAAAACAAAACATGATGGAATAGAAATCAAGAAAACGTGAGGTTTTGTTTCTTCTTTTGGTTCTTCAGAGAACTTATGAACTTATCAAGGATTCTTCCTTGTGGTGTTCAAATTTTATACCTTTGGTTCGTGATTCATTCATAATCATGGGGTTGAGGTTCGTTAATTTATACCTTTGGTTTATGATTAAGTTATAATCATTGGGTCGAGATTTGTTACTTTATATCTTCGATTCACGTTTCATTTATAAACATTGAGTTTGGGTTTTCTATCAAAAATATGAATTTTAGCTTTCTTGGGCAAGCATTCCTATATTGTTTGTTAGGTCTCAACGCGTGTCGATTTAGGTTTGCATCAATTTGGAAGATCCTCTAACTGCAAGTAGCATAGTAGGTTGAAATGTTCTCTAATAAAGTATCATGTGTTCTAAACCAGAGATTTACTTAATATCCAAATTTATTGACAACTCAAGAAAATATGAATTTGGTTCACATTCTAGGATGATGGACAATGTTTCGGTACATTTGATTAAAGAAAATGTAAAGAGAGAATATGAAAGGGATGGATGCACAAGTTTACTGAATTAAGGAGAAATAATCTTTAGGGGATTTTCAGCAATGGGTTCATGATTAAAGAATTTTCAACAAACTCTGAGCAACCAATTATTCCTCACTCTTTAAGCAAGAAATGGAAAATTAAGGTTGAAATGGAAAATTAAGGTTGAAGAGCAAGGTCATTGACTAACATAACTGTCATAGTACTTGGCAACTCATCATATTGTTTATTGAAAGTATCAACAACCAAGTTTGGTGACAAATCAAGGTCCATCTCTAGCTAGGTACTTAGGGTCTCTAAATACAAGCTTTACAACCTCATTTTGAGAAGATTCATAACTCACATTCACAAAAGAATCAAAAAATTGTGCACTAGTTATATGCAAATCATTTATCTAAAGGGAAAACCCAATTTATTGTGGCTAGAGGCAATTTCTCATGAATTTGGAAGTAGGAGAATAGTTTTGAAAGTGTCTATACCCTCTAAGTCGTCCCGCCCTTATATTATCTTCTATAGGAGCTACATCTAACTTACCGCGAATATGTTCATTCCTTAATTTATCTTTCAATGTTATATCACTCATCCATCTAAATATTCTCATCTCGACAACTTTTACTTTTTCGATATTATGTTTCTTCATCACCCAACATTCCATATAGCATACCTGGTCTTATAGCTGTCCTATAAAACTTTTCTTTCAATTTTAAGCGTATTCTACGATCACAGAGCACATTTGAAGTACTTCTCCATTTTACCCAACCGGCTTTAACTCTATGCATTACATCATCTTCAATTTCTCCTTCACCTTGCATAATAAATCCAAGGTATCAAAATCTACAAGTGCTATTTATTGCTTCATCATCAAGTTTAACTTTGTCTCCAATATTTCTCCTATCATTACTAAAATTAAATTTCATATTATTGGCCTTACAAGGCTTAACATCTTGTTTTAATGCTAAAAAACAAGTAAAACCTAACATGCTTTATTTAAGTAACGTATTTTTAGGACTCGATGATGAATGCAAGGTTAAAGAATTCATGAAAGCTTGTACTTCAAACAATGATGATTACATCAAAGCTTGAGGCTTGGAATAAAACTTGAAGATCATGAGAACATTGATATTAAAGAAAAAAACTTCAATAATGAAAGCCCAAGTGATCAACATGGAAAGCTCAAAGAAAGATGAAGCAAGCATAAAGACTTCAAGGAATTCAACAATTGAAAATTTGAAAGAGTTTATAGGAAATTTCATATAAGTGCTTCAAATAATTTCAATATGGATGCATGAAACTCTTAGGTAAATTTATTGGACCTAGATACCTTTGAACATACTTGGAAAATATTTTTATAAGGTAAAAAATTGTTTCAAAAAGGTTAAAATTAGTTTTGGAATGAAAAGCACCAAAAAGAGGATTTCTCAAATGCTGTCAATCTTTATACATCTGCATTGATGTGCAATATTATCTATCAAAAAATCCTCATTTTAAAATGTGTTCAACATGAAAGTTGTAGGATTTTCTATTAGCTTTCATTTGACACCAATATCATCAAATTTTTAGTGACATATAAAAAGTTATAACCGAAAAACAGAAGGGTTCTCGAAACTAATAGCAGCATGTGTGCATGCCAGGCGACTGCCTGAACATGCTAGGCGCTTGGGTGCCTATGCCAGGCGACGGGCTTAGTTCTAGCAGGCAACTACCAGACCATTGCCCTTACTATTCCTTTAAAAATAACATGACAGGCGATTGGAGGATTGGGCAAGTGACTGCCATGCGGCTGTTTTGATTTTTCTCATAACGGTCAAATTTTTAAATGGGGTTGTTTGTGGCTCAAAGTTTATGGAAACTTGGGGGATATTTCAACACACTTAGAGACCAAGTTACTTACCTTTTAAATTCTATAAATAAGCCTCAAAGATTATTGAATCAATACACCAAGAATTAAAATTCAGTAAAAATTCAGCATCTCTCTCAAATTGGTCTCAAACTCTCAAGTCTCTCTCTTGCTCTCAAGCCCACATATTGTGCATGAATTCAACTGAGTTTTTGTTGATCTTATTCCACCAATATTGTGCTACAAATTCTCAATCTTTCAATCATTGAAAGAATTAATCGGTGATATACTTTATTGAGCTTCAAGTTAAATTCCATATTGTTATTTACTTTGAAGTATATTAGTTTCTAAATTGTTGTACTAATCAGCTCTTTGTGTGAGCAAGTTCTTGTATACAAATATTTTATTTGTATGTTGTAGATTAATGATTCCAAGGGTTTTTTGGATCTTTGGCTAAGCAAGGGGATATTGCTTAGAGAGGTAGGCTCTAGCCTATGTAAGGAGTGATCGGACGAGGGGATATCGTTTGGAGAAGGCGAGCTCTAGCCTTAACCAAGGAGTGTTGTAAAGGTTTGATCCACCCGTCAATGGAACAAGTTTAGTTAATCCTTTGGTGGTTTGCCAAAGGCGAGGATGTAAGCTGTGTTGAAGCCAAACCTCGAAAAAATCTCCATCTCACTCTCTCTTTCCCTTACTCTTTATTTTCAGCATATTTAAATTGCGTGGATGGTTTATTTGATAATCATATATACTACGTAATATAGAAATCAAGTAAACTTATAGTTTAATTTTGATTTGGGTTACGGAAACCAAAAGGGAATACATTGGTTATACCATATCTTGCGGAAACCATACGGGCGTACGTTACTTGGTTATCAGCCCAAGGATAAATTAACTAAGAGTTTAGTTGAGTTATGAATATTGAGAAGAGTGTGAATGTGTTGTTGAAAAACATATTGAAGAAGCAAATCTATATCGGCAAAGTATAAATTATAATTCAACTACAGGACTTATAATTTCATATCCAGGGCTGGCAACAAAAAATATATTGTGATTGAATGGTATAAAACTTGAGATTGATTGGATAGTGTTTGTATTCCAAAAGTTCTAAATCTTGAATTTTACATCAATCTTATTGTGCTAAAGTGAATTTATATTTGGCAATCTAATTGGGTGTATTGGTTTTGAAATTGTCATTAATTGTTTGATTGTTTCTACTCTCAAAGTGTGGTTGAAGATTGAATGTTTGATTGTGTTTAATTGATTGGTTGTTTAATTGTGTTATTGATTGGATAAAAGAATTAAGTTCTTGATTGATTAAAGAATTAAACAAACAAGTCAAGAATTGGTTGAAAGAAATAAAAGAAGTTTAAGGTAACTTAGAAAGGAATTAATAGAAATTTTTAAAAGCCAATTCACCCCCCCCCCCTTTTGGGAAGCTATTCCTAATTTCAATTGGTATCAGAGCAGGGTTATAGAAACTCTTAACTAGAAGCTATAAAAAGATCTAAATGGCTCAATTAAGGGTAGTTCGCTTTGGAGAAGGACAATCTTCAACTAGGTCTCCTATCTTTTATGGTTTGAACTACACGTTTTGGAAAAAGAGAATGTAAATCTATCTCCAAATGATGAATTGGAAAGTATGGGAAGTTGTTATAGATAGAGATCAAATTCCCACTAAGATAGTAGATGGAAAGCAAATCCCAAAAGAGAAGAAAGATATGACCGATCAAGATTATAAAATGCTCCAAACAAATTCAAGTGCTATAAATGCTTTATATTGTGTCTTGGATGCAAATGAATTTAATCGAGTAATGGCTTGTAAATCAACTAAGGAAATATGGGATAAGCTAGAAGTTACTTATGAAGGAACAACGGATGTTAGGGATAATAGGGTTGATATGCTCACAAGCGAGTATGAAGCCTTTAAAATGAACCCGAATGAATCAATTACAAATATGTTTACTAGGTTCACTCACATAATCAATTCCCTAAATACAAAAACCTACACTACTTATGAAATGATAAGAAAATTTCTTAGAGGGCTACCAACCGTATGGGAACGAAAAGCGACTGCCATAACCAAAGGAAGAAATTTGAAAAACACTTCCTTAAATGAGCTTATAGGTTCTTTTCTCACATACGAAATGGCAATGAATGAAAAGAGTGGGAAAATCAAAGCCCAAGAAAAAATAGCCTTTAAAGCCTTAAAAGAAAGCTCAAGTAGTGAAATGGATGAAGATGAAGAAGTCTTCATATCTAAAAAGCTAGCAAGGATACTAAGAAGGAGAAACAAATTTAAAAGAAGAAATCAAAACTCCAAATCAGAAGAAGAAGAAGTTAGCAAAAAGAAATCAAAGAATAAAACATCTAAATGCTATAATTGCAATAAGCTGGACATTTAAAACCGGAATGTCCACTATTAAACAAAGAGTCTAAAAAGAAAAACAAGAAGGCCATGAAAGCCACTATTTGGGATAGTACAAGTAGTTCAGAGAATGAAATAAGTGACCAAGAGGTTGCTTACACGTGCTTTATGGCATGGGATAACAAAGAAAGCTCCTCAACTAAATCTTCAAATAATTCTTGTAGTGATGAATCAAGTGATGAGGGTATGCCATCTTATGATGAACTTTAAAATGATTTATTCAAAGTACATAAGATGCTGATCAAAGCAAATAAACAAAACATCTCATTGAAGAATAAGAATGAAAGTTTAATGAAAGAGTTAGAATCCCTAAAGAATGCTGAAAAAGATAAAGACTTAGAACTCAAGCAATTAGAACATAAGTATGAATCAGAAATGAAAGAAATAGAATCCAAAAATATTGTTGAAAAAGAAAACAACTTGAAAATTGACAAACTAGAAAGCAAGAATGACCAAATGATAGAAGACTTTCAATCCTTATCCTCTACCGTATATGAGAAAGATATGTATATTACTAACTTAGAGGATAGAATCAGAAAATTATCTCTAGAATTAGAGAAATCATTAAAGAAAGTTGATGGCAAGAAAGACATAGAGATAAATGATCTCAAAAGTAAAATTGAAGATAAAGATAAGATCATTTATAACTTTACTAAAGGAAAAGAAAACTTTGACAAAATGCTAGGCTCCCAAAGAATGTCTCTAAACAAAGAAGGCATTGGATTTAATGGAATTGAAAATAAAAAGAAAAGGAATCTTTACATGGGTTATTTCTCAAAAGCCTCCAAAGATAATGCTACCACATCTAGTAATGCCTACACTACCACAATATGCTATCAATGTAAGAAAAATGGGCATATAAAGTTTGAATGTCCATTTAAGAGAAAAGGAGTAAAAACTAAAAAAATATGGAGAGTTAAAGAAACATTCGTTATCAAACTAACTGGAACCAAGAAAGTATAGGTACCAAAATGAAATACTAGTTCATAAATGAAAAACTCCATGGATTAAGTCATTCCCTTTAAAAATTGAGAAAGCAACTTAATTCATGATCAACAAACAAATTAGTTGAAATAGAAAAACTTAAAGATGAGTTTAAGAGCTTATTCAAAATGGTATTGTTGGCAAACATCATAGGATGATTTTCACAAGGCTTAACTTAAGAAACTATTATTGAGCTTATTACATAATTACCTTGATTAAGAAAAAGATATTTGAGAATGAAAGACTATATGCTACATGCTTACATGCCCATACAATATGTTATATGCTACTTGACTTGACTTATATTGAAAATTTATGGCTCACTATGTTGAAAATTTGAGCATGAGATTATTAAGTATAAGCATGAATTTTGATATGAGATTAATTCTTGATCATGGATGCTATTGATGAATTACATAGATAGACTTACTGCTTTTTATATTGATATCCATGAGCTATGAGAAGATATAATGGTTTTATTGGTATCCATGATCTGTGAATAATGTGATAATGACTTTGGTATCTATAAAGTCTTTGGTATCCATGAATATTTTTGGTATCACATTTTAAAATTTTAATTCGTATCACAACTTTACAAAATTCACTTGGTATCACAATCTAAAAGTTAAATTTGCTTTTGAGCATGACAAGTATAATTATATTTGTAAGCATGGTATGACATTGATGATATTGACTTGATATTGATATTTGATACATGATGTGGATCAATGTTTTCATACATAGGATGATGAAAGAAAAATTGATAATAAAGCTGAATGTATTGAATTCAGGGGGAGTGTTATGTCATATTGATTATATTATGATTGTTTCCTTATTAATTAAATCAGAGAATTTTCAATTGGTATCATGATTTAAATTTTCAATTGGTATCAATTCTCAATTGGTATCGTGGATTTAGATAGATATCATGAATTCAATTTTAAATCGGTATCAAAAAATCAACAATTGAAATCTTGAATATTGTGTAAAGGAAAAAGATGTTAAGTAATGAAGTTACAACTCATATACTTGAATGTTATAACACACTACAAATCTTATATTGAAAAATAATAAATTGAGTGCGTTCATATGTTTGATACGCATATTTGATGATATGCTCAACATGTGATTTTACTTGAACTTAATTATTCTTTTTCTCTTTTTGATGGATGTCAAAAGGGGGAGAAGTTTTAAGTAAAAATTGAGCATAGTATTGCAAATTACAAAAACTGAGCGTGAACATAATATATATCAAAAGGAGAAGTATTTGATAGTGATGAGCATGACTGTAAAAGAGGTTTTGAAATTGATATTGATCTTACAAATATTGTTAAGATGATGCTTATTGAAAGGAGGAGTTTTTTTTTTAAGGTTCACTCCAATTTTTGCTTATTATTTGTCATCATAAAAAAGGGGGAGATTATTGGCCTTACAAGGCTTAAAATCTTGTTTTGACGCTAACAAACAAGTAGAACCTAACATGCTTTGTTTAAGTGATGTATTTTCAGGACTCGATGATGAATGCAAGGTTAAAGAATTCATGAAAGCTTGTACTTCAAAGAATGATGACTATATCAAAGCTTGAGGCTTGGAATAAAACTTGAAGATCATTAGAGCATTGATATTAAAGAAAAAGCTTCAAGAATGAAAGTCCAAGTGATCAACATGGAAAGCTCAAAGAAAGATGAAGCAAGCATAAAGACCTCAAGGAATTTAAGAATTGAAAATTTGAAAGAGTTTATAGGAAATTTCATGTAAGTACTTCAAATAATTTTAATATGGATACATGAAACTCTTAGGTAAATTTATTGGACCTAGATACCTTTGAACATACTTGGAAAATATTTTTATAAGGTAAAAAATTGTTTCAAAAAGGTTAGAATCAGTATTGGAATGAAAAGCACCAAAAAGAGAATTTCTCAAATGTTGTCAATTTTTCTACATCTGCATTGATATGCATTTTTCTCTATCAAAAACTCCTTATTTCAAAATGTATTCAACATGAAAGTTATATTATTTTCTCTTAGATTTCATTTGAAACCAAGATCATCAAATTTTGAGTTACATAGAAAAGGTTATAACTAAAAAATAGAAGGGTGCTCGAAGCTAACAGCAGCATGTGTGCATGCCAGGCGACTACCTGAACATGCTAGGCACTTGGGTGCCTATGCCAGGCGACTGGCTTAGTTCTAGTAGGTGACTGCCAGGCCATTGCCCCTACTATTCCTTTAAAAATAACATGACAGACGACTGTAGGATTGGGTAGGCGACTGCCACGCGGCTATTTTGATTTTTCTCATAACGGTCAAATTTTTAAATGGGGTTGTTTGTAGCTCAAAATTTATGGAAACTTGGGGGATATTTCAACAAACTTGGAGACCAAGTTACTTACCTTTTAAATTCTATAAATAAGCCTCAACTATTATTGAATCAACACACCAAGAATTAAAATTTAGCAAAAATTCAGCATCTCTCTCAAATTGGTCTCAAAGTCTCAAGTCTCTCTCTTGCTCTCAAGCTCACATATTGTGCACGAATTTAACTGATTTTTTGTTGATCTTCTTCCACCAATATTGTGCTACAAATTCTCAATCTTTCAATCATTGAAAGAATTAATCGGTGATATACTTCATTGAGCTTCAACTTAAATTCCATATTGTTATTTACTTTGAAGTATATTAGTTTCTAAATTGTTGTACTAATCAGCTATTTGTGTGACCAAGTTCTTGTACACAAATATTTGATTTGTATCTTGTAGATTGATGATTCCAAGGGTTGTTTGGATCATTGGCTAAGCAAGGGGATATTGCTTAGAGAGCCGGGCTCTAGCCTATGTAAGGAGTGACCGAACGAGGGGATATCGTTTGGAGAAGTCGAGCTCTAGCCTTAGCCAAGGAGTGTTGTAAAGGTTTATTCCACCCGTCAATGGAACAAGTTTAGTGAATCCTTTGGTGGTTTGCCAAAGGCGAGGACGTAGGTTGTGTTGAAGCTGAACCTCGTAAAAATCTTCGTCTCACTCTCTCTTTCCCCTACTCTTTATTTTCAGCATATTTAAATTGCGTGGATGGTTTATTTGATAATCATATATACTACGTAATATAGAAATCAAGTAAACTTAAAGTTTAATTTTGATTTCGGTTTCGAAAATCGAAAGGGAGTACGTTGGTTATATCTTATCTTGCGAAAACCATACAGGAGTACGTTACTTGGTTAACAGTCCAAGGATAAATTAACTGAGATTTTAGTTGAGTTATGAATATTGAGAAGAGTGTGAATGTGTTGTTGAAAAACATATTGAAGAAGCAAATCTATATCAGCAAAGTATAAATTATAATTCAACTACGGGGCTTACAATTTCTTATCCAAGGCTGACAACAAAAGATATATTGTGATTGAATGGTATAATGCTTGAGATTGATTGGATAGTGTTTGTATTCCAAAAGTTCTAAATCTTGAATTTTACATCAATCTTATTGTGCTAAAGTGAATTTATATTTGGTAATCCAATTGGGTGTATTGGTTTTGAAATTGTCATTAATTGTTTGATTGTTTCTATTTTCAAAGTGTGGTTGAAGATTGAATGTTTGATTGTGTTTAATTGAATGGTTGTTCAATTTTGTTATTAATTGGGTAAAAGAATTAAGTTCTTGATTGATTAAAGAATTAAACAAACAAGTCAAGAATTGGTTGAAAGAAATAAAAGAAGTTTAAGGTAACTTAAAAAGGAATTAAAAGAAATTTTTAAAAGCCAATTCAACCCCTCTCTTGGGAAGCTATTCCTAATTTCACATATATTCTGTCTTATTTATACTCATCCTAAAGCCTCTAGATTCCAAAGTTTCTCTCCATAATTTTAACTCAGCTTCTACTCCATCCCTAGTTTCATCAATTAATACAATATCATCTACAAACAACATGCACCATGGAGCCTCCTTTTGAATGCTTTTAGTCAATTGGTCCATCACTAAAACAAAAAAATAAGGACTCAAATTAGTTCCTTGATGTACACCTATGGTGATTGGAAATTCTCTAGTTTCTCCATCTAGAGTCCTTACACTAGTCATTACTCCATCGTACATATCCTTTAATGACATCAGTATGCCTACTACATGCACCTTTTTTTTTTTCTAAAACCCACCGTAAAACTTCCTTAGGTAACCCGTCATATGCTTTCTCAAAGTCAATAAATATCAAATGCAAATCCCTCTTCTTTTTCCTAAACTTTTCCATTAATCTTCTTAAAAAATATATAGCTTCTGTGGTAGATCTCTCAAACATAAAACCAAATTGATTTTCTGAGACCTTCGTTTCTAACCTTAATCTTTATTCAACTACCCATTCCCATAGTTTCATCGTATGACTCATAAGTTCAATGCCACGATAGTTAGTACAATTTTGAATATCTCCTTTATTTTTGTGTATAGGTATTAAAGTGTTTTTCCTCCATTCATCTGACATTTTCTTAGTTTTTATAATTGTATTAAATAAATTAGTTAACCATATAATTCCGTTATCACCCATTTCCAAACTTCAATTGGGATGTTATCTAGTCCCATAGCTTCCCATTTTTCATCTTTTTTAGTGCAAATTTAACTTCGTTAACTCAAATTTTGCGAATAAATCTCATATTTTTAGTCTTTTCCTCATTTGACAATTTTAAGTTTAAGCCTTCTATTTGGTTTTCATTAAACAACTTACTAAAGTAACTTCGTCATCTTTCTTTAATGTCTTCATCCTTAACCAAGACAATATCATCCTCACTTTTTATACATTTTACATTTACTAAGTCCTTACTCTTCATTTCTCTAGCTTTAGCAAGTTTAAATATATCTCTTTCCCCTTCGTTTGTATTTAATCTATCATACAAACTATTAAATAATTTGTATTAAACTAACAGCCTTTTGTGCACCTTTTCTTGCCTCCTTATACTTTTCAATGTTATCTTTGTTTCTATATTTTTGTCACATTTTATATCAAATTCTTTTTATCTTTATGACTTTTTGTATATATTTATCCTACCACCAACGCTTTTTTTCTATTCGAGAATGGAATGATTGTAATTTTTAAAAAAGTTGCTAATGAACAACGCACGAAATCTTGCAGTTTCTGACTTCAACTAGCTACACAGTGATAGTGGTTTGCCTTGCTGCCAGTTTAATGTAGGAGTGAGAGAATCTATACATAGGGAGAATTAAGAGATGAAAAAGAAAGAAGGAGAGCAATAGTCTGAATTCAAATCAATAATTGTTGTTATTGTACAATAACTTATATGTAGCACTTATACCACTCCTTACTAACTCATATTTACATAAACAAAAACTCAATAAAATTAGAAATCACAAAATAACCCCTAAAGTACTTAAATACACAAAATCACCCTAAATTAGACAAACTTATAAAATAAGCAAAAATATCCCAACCTAAAATAATAGTCCTAGCTACCAAATTAACATCTAAAAAATTCTCCATTAGTGATTCTCCATCAACACCTATTACGAACAGATACCCTTAAATAATACCTATTAGATAGGTTCCTTTAGAGAGTAAAAATAATACCTCTTTGTGGATAGATATGTCTAATACTTATTAGAATAGGTACTTACATAAAATTGTAAAAATAAAATATGGAGAACTTGGAGATGTTCTGAAACTTCTTTAAAATTTCTAGAAAATAGAGCCTTGTTGAATATTTGAGTTAACAACATCCCATACGGCCAGTGGGTTTAGACCATTCACACCAATGTAACTTCCCTTGCTGAGTCTTAGACCCCCACCAAAAATGAGAATAGAAGCGTTGGATGTCCTGACATACCGATGCTGGATGTTGAAAGATGATATGATATACACCGGTAGAGATTGCAGTATGTACTTGATCAAGATTTCACAGCCTGTAAATAAGAGTGAGTTCGCCTTCCAGCCTTGAAGTTTCTTATGAACACGAGGCAGCAACCCATCCATATTAGCCCAGTTGTTCTTGTGCCATATCATAGAAATTCTCAAATAAGGGTTGGGTGCTTGAACTGACATTATCCCCAAGAGGCAATAACATTGTTATTAGGAGACTAGGGCAAAAAGTACTTTGAAAAATGGATCATTATTCAACTCACATGGTATAGAGTTGGTTGATCTTATATCAATTTGCAACTGAAGATGCATGACTATGCTATTGTAAATATGTAAACTTAAATACCTAAAATTGGAAAATTAATCATATACTAAAAACCTACAAGGTAGAGTCTAAAATTTTTTCAAAACTTTTCTATAAATGCTGTACTTTATTATAAAGAAAATAAAAGAGGGAGAGATAATTTTGATTGTTTTATTATTAAACCTATCGCTAATATTTCTTATTTATAGACACAAAAAGATTTACTAATAATCCACTTACCTTTAAAAACAATTGTTTAAAGAGTTATTATCTCTTTTTAAATAGTCATTATTGTATTAGAATTTTGAGTTATATTTTAAACCATAGTCACATTGTCTAAGATTTAGTTATAAATTTCAAAATATAATTTTGAATATAATGTTTTAATTACCAAGTGTCAAGTGTCAAGTGTCAAGTGCCAAGTGCCAAGTGCCAAGTGCCAGGTGATTATATATAAAATAATTATTTATGTATAATTATATTTATATTTAATTATTCAGCTACACTTAATTTTCACCCAAATTAACTTCTAACTATGGAGATGAAATTTTTTACCCAAAAACATCCAAACTCTTTAAAGCTTATGATGTGCGACTTATCCATCACCTTCAAATCCCTTATATTACAACATAAATAATTTCAACACCATCAAGTTTCACCATCATATATATTTTCTTTTTGTGATTCTTGTAATGCCCCGACCCACCACGTGGGCTTGGGGTGCTACTAAAGTGACGCCTGCGTACCTGATATCATAATCATTTAACAATAATGCAATGGAAGCATACGACCATAATACAAGCCCTGAGCCTGACAACATAACTTACATACGCTAGAGTTCTTACAGACACTCTCAAAAAGGAACTAATCTAACTTTCACCCCCTGATCGTGCTAAGCACGATACCTAAAGTTTCCTGAAAAGAGGATTTGTATATTGGGGCGAGACACTTCTCAGTAAGGGTGATCAAGTTAATATCAGTGTGTGGGCAGCATGCTTTTAGTGCTTACAGAAAACATTCATTCTTCATATAACCGAAAATAGTTGTCTTAACATCATACATACATATACAGTTGGAAATACTCGTTTCGTTTTCCTAACATAAACACTTCATTCATTTCATAACATCATCATTTACATAAATGTACAGATATGCATAAAAGACACCTCCTGTGACGAAGGCTAGACTAAGCCTAGGGTGATCAACTCAAACAAAGTCAACATTCACCCACATCATAACTCCGACTACACAGACATCCGCAACGTACTTGTGTGCCCCGATTGCCTTACCGTGTCCTGAAAGTCCAACCTTCTAGGTATGGTACACCCTCTACTGAGGCTAATCGGCATAGACCACCACACCACTCTCGTAGTACAATGTGGAGCACATGGTCACATATATAAATCCTAGCAACTATACCATGCTCCTGACATAATGGTCCATCGGGATTCCTAAAGCATATCGTGTAATTTAAGTAATAAAACCATATTTCATAATCATTTCATATAAAACTCGACATGTAACTTCCAGCCTTCGGCCATCATATCATACGCTCATAGCTGTTAAACATATACCTGGCCCTCACGGCCGTAAACATCATCCTATATTTTCACAAGCAATTCTAGTATATTTCGCAAATAGTTTTGTATTACACAAACATTCATCATTTCGATTATAACATAATACATACATTCTATTCACCTGCGGCACAATCTCCTGTACTTTAAACATAACCCGCAAGCAACCATGAAAACATAGTATTTATGGTTTAAAAACATAAAACCGGGCTTCCCACCGTTCATTTGTACTTAAAGTAGGATACCATATATCCTAGGTTTGAAAAATGACCTTTTGAATGGTTGGTTTCTGAAACCTCGACTGAAAACATAAATACACTTACTCCATAAACATTTTGTACGGTTCAAAATCATTAAAAAGCTGACTTAACTAGATTCCCTTACCTATTTCCTAAAAACAACTCTAGATGCTCGAAAATTGAACCCTAACTTTTTTTCAAGTTCGGGAATCTACTCCGCTAGACATGTAGATGTTCACTCCTTAATCCTCGTGATAACTTCCGATCGTTGAAACAGGCAACGATCAACGGAAGATTGAAGTGAGAGAGAGAGAGAGAGAGAGAGAGAGAGAGAGAGAGAGAGAGAGAGAGAGAGAGTGTGTGTGTGTGTGTGTGTGTTATAAAAAAATACATAACTTAACTCTTAAGTAACTAAAATATCTACTCCAAGATATTTATATATAAATATCTAAAAAATATCTAAAAATATCTCCTCCAAGATATTTATTATTATATTTATTTATTATTTTATTTTATTTTATTATATATATATATATATATATTTGTTCGAGTTACTACATTCTCCCCTTATAAAAATTTCATCCTTGGAATTTGCTAACTAACTCCCATTAGATCCACTGGATTACTACTAATTTGCTGGGCCGACTTTAGTAAGAGCCGATGGCCACCCACATAGAAGCCTTGTCCCAAGTTTATTACCCACCCTCACTTATGGCGGAGGAATACTATGGTTACATACCATGTCTCAAAATATTATAATATTCATACAAAACTCTCCCGAAGACCATACATACTCCAAACATGAACAAAACGTACATACATAAAACCACTTACCTACTGCTCTACTTATCCGACTAGCTTTGAGCGTCTCTAAAAAGATGAGGATACTTCTGACGTGTGTTTGACTTTGAAATGAGGCATAGCCTCCCAAGAGGGGGGGTGAAATGGATTCTTTTTAAATTTTAATGATTTTTAAGCTATTGATCTTAATTACCCAGAAAAAAAGATATATAAACGATAACTACACTTAAAAATACTGAAATTTAAATTCACCAGTCAATTAATAAAATCAACGTAATTCAATCACTCAACCAAAAATATTAGATCTTTAGTTGATTTTTCTGTAAACTCTTAGTATGCACTTTACTTGATCAAGATTTCCGCAGATTAACCAACGTACTCCCTTTTTGAGTTTCCGCATATGATTAATCAAAACGTACTTTCTAAATATCAAGTACCTTTGTTTCTTTCCCACTTAAGAATATGCAATCTGCACATTTAAATCATACCACGATAGCAAGTAAATAATATAAAGTAAAGCAAAGAGAAAGACACAAGATTTTTACGAGGTTCGGCTTCAACACAGCCTACGTCCTCGCCTTTGGAAAAATATCAAAGGATTCAACTATATCAGTTCCGTTACCTGGTGGAACAATGCCAATTTACAACCACTCCTTCTGTCAGGCTAGAGCCCACCTCTCCAAACAATAACCCCTTGTTTGGTCCAACGATTCAACAACTTTGAATCGTTTAAGAATGATGATAAAAAAATTTGTGTACAAAAGAGAACTCTCACAATAGAGTAGATTAGTACAATGATCAGTTCACTTATACTTCAAAGTAATTCAAAAATAAGAAATTTGAAGCTCAATGCTTAGTATGAATTACCAAATGATTTTTCAAAGAAAATGAAAGATTCTGATTTTTTAAAGCTTTGCTTCAAAAATATAAATCAATATCAGATCATAAAGTTTAAGCACAAGAAAATTTTAGATCCTTTGAGAAATTTGAATATTTGAAAATCACTTGATCTAAAAACCTTTGAAAAGTAGACTGATCTAAAAACCTTGAAGGTTGCTTGATCTTAAACTTTGAAGATTGCTCAATCTGAAACTTTGAAGATTTCTGGATCTGAAACTTTTGAAGATTTTTAGATCTGAAACTTTTGAGAATTGCTTAATTTCAAAAACCTTTCAATAATGCCTCTATGATCATTATTTTAAACCTTTGAAGCTTCTGACTATTTATAGATGTTTTTAGAAGCCATCCATTACTCCCAAAGATTCCTAAAATTCATTTCCAAATATTTTGAAATAAATATGCTTAAAAACATGGTTTAAAAAATCTTCTCTTCTTAAGCCCTTTTTATTTATTGAAAAAAAAAATACTTTTTAGAGTATATATGTTTAAAAAAAATATTTTTGATTTTCTATGAACTTCAAACCACTTTATATTTGAGTTTAACCTTTGAAATACTTACATTAAGAACATCCTAAAATATAATTCTTTAATCTTCAATCTTGTTCTTCCATTATCTTTGTTGTTTCAATCTTTTATTTGAGCTTTTCACCAGTATAATTTTATTCCTCTTGCTCTTTGTAATCCATAAGCTTTTCTTTGTGTTCTTCAAGGATTCTTTGTAATCCATAAACTATACTTGTGTTCTTCAAGAATTCTTTGTATTTCATAGGCTTCTTTATGCACTTGGGCTTTGTCACTTTCCTGAAAAAATTTTACTTGAAACATATTAAAAATATCATTAATTTGTTATCATCAAAATAAGAATTGTAAGCCTTGTTAGGCCAACAATCTCCCCCTTTTTGATGATGACAAATTGAGAGAAAAAATAATAAGATTTTAATATTCGTGGCTCCCCCTATCAATATGCATGATATATTTAAAGGTATAATTTATGCATATAAGTACAAAGAAACATCCATCCATAAAAAATAAAAATAAAAATAAAAATAAAAATAAAAAAAACTTCCTCTTAAACATTTATATTAAAAGTCACAAATCATAATAAAGGTTTACAAATCACCATCATATTTTTGCACTCACAACTTTCTCTCTTAAACATTTTCTCCCCCTTTGGACATCAATCAAAAAAGGAGAAAAAGAGACAAAGATAGAGAAATGCTGCAAGTCAAAGTACTAGTTTTAGAACACCAAAGATAGCCTAGTCGATAAAACTTGAATACATAAAAACACATAAAAGTGATAGGTAAAAGCACATCAGTCAGAGGCTTCTATATTTTCACTTTCATCATCTTCTTCATCTTGTTCTTTTGATTTATTATTTCCTTCCTCTTGTTCACTGTCATTTTCTCCTTCTTCTTGTTCTACAGATTCATCCTCACTAGATGTGGTAGAGTTGATACTCATAGAAGATTTTCCTTTAGAGGAGCTAGCTAACTGTTGCTCAATCTTTTCAACCCGTTTATCAATTTGTGAACAGTGAGTTTCTATGGATGTAACCTTCTTTTGCAAAGTACCAAGACCAAATCTCATACCATCACTAAATTTCATATAATGATTAAAAAATGAAACAAACCATGACGGAGTATCTAGATTAGGCTGAAATGAAGGTGTGGAAATAAATGATGAAGAAGGTGGTGGTGCAGATGGGACATTCCTATGTCCTTTATGGAACCACCCTTGAGGAGAATTTTTATAGCCCATCCTTTTTAGAACAGTGTCAGAAAAGATATCATAGTACGTCTTGTTAGTAAAGTTGAATGATGGAGTTAAAACATTAAAATGAGTGAAAACCATATTCAACATTCCCACATATGGTAGGACAACACGGGGAGCATCAACTTTTATAATAATCCATTGTATGATCAAACTTGGAAGATCCATCTTCTTCCCTTTCAGAATGCACCACATTACAAAACAGTCCAAAAATTAAATGTGATCGTGAAATCTTTCCCAAGGATATTGAATTTAAGTGGATATTTTTCCCAAGTAAATTTTTTTTTATTCCATTTTCACATCGTTCCATGTTTGCGTGAAAAATACGTACAACATTAGGATAATAGCCTTTTGCTTGGTAGGTGATAAACTTATCTCATCCAATGTTCTTGAAAAGTTCCAAGATTTCGGGGAAATCAGAATTGAAGAACGTTACGTCAAGTACCTTACCTAATATTGGTTCTGCTAAGCAATTTGACTTCGATAAAGGTGCTTGGCGTGTGGAGTGACCAACCATTTCTCCACCTCATCATTGTTTATTCTTGTGGAAGAGGAGGATCCTTTAACACCAATAGATTTTGATCTAGGCATGTTTAGATGAAGACGAAAATCTAGGAAACTCTAAGTTAAGCTCGGTTTTTGTATGGAGGAAGGATTTGATACTAGGTTGCAAGATGCTTTGAGCAAGATTTTTGTATGGAAAATGATGGAGAAGAAGGGTTTCAGAGAGAAAAATGAATGGTCAGGAGCCTAGTGGGTTTTAAAATGACGTAAAATAGGGTTTTAAACCCTACCCACTGTGAGGCAGTCGCCTGCTTCAATGTGGCAGGCGCCTGTCTTTGTGGAATTTTGAAAGACAGTAGCCAGGCAGTCGCCTGGTACCCTGGTGGCAGTCGCCTGCCAACTAGAACAATTCCTAAATAACTTCATGACTATGAAGCATGCCCAATTCTCTTCTTATAAATATGAATCTTTCTTCCGAAAAAGGTTTTGTGAAAATATCTGCTAATTGATCATGTGTATTCACAAATTCCAGTACTATATCTTCGTTTTCTACATGATCTCTCAAAAAATGATGTCATATATCATTGTGTTTTGTTCTTGAGTGAGATACTGGATTTTTTGAAATATTAATAGCACTTGTGTTATCACATTTGATAGGGATAGTTTGATATTGTATTTGAAAATCTTTTAACTGTTGTTTCATATACAATGTTTGAGCACAACAACTTCCTGCAGCTATGTATTCTGCTTTAGCTGTGGATAATGTTACAGAATTTTGTTTCTTTGAAGACCATGAAACTAAAGAATGTCCTATAAAATGACACGTTCCACTTGTGCTTTTTTTATCTATTTTACATCCAACAAAGTCTGCGTCTGAATAACTAATCATTTCAAATCCAGATTCTTTTGGATACCATAAACCTAGTTCAAGTGTACCTAGGAGATACCTAAGAATTCTTTTGACTGCTATTTGATGTGATTCCTTTGGGGCTGACTAAAATCTTGCACACATTCATACACTAAACATAATATCTGGCCTAGTTGCTGTTAAATAGAGTAGGCTTCCTATCATTCCTCGATAATGCTTAGTATTAACTTGTTTCCCTTTTTCATCTTTGTCAAGACTAGTTGAAGTACTCATAAGAGTTCCTACGGGTTTACTTTCTTCCATATCAAACTTTTTTAACATGTCGTTAATGTATGTAGTTTGATTTCTAAAGATTCCATTTTTTTCCTTATTTGATTTGTAATCCAAGAAAGTAATTTAATTCTCCCATCATACTCATCTCAAACTCTTTTTGCATACATGTGGCAAATTCTTTACATAGATCTTTATTTGTAGCTCCAAATATAATATCATCCACATATATTTGAACTAATAACAAATCTTTGTTTTTAGTTTTAATGAATAAGGTACTATCAACTTTTCCTCTTGTAAATTCATTTTTAAGTAAGAATTTACTTAATCTCTCATACCAAGCTCTTGGAGCTTGTTTCAAACCATAAAGAGCTTTTGTCAATTTGAATACATGGTTTGGATTTTTAGAATTTTCAAACCCTGGAGGTTGTTTGACATATACTTCTTCATTTATATATCTATTCAAAAATGCACTCTTCACATCCATTTGATATAGCTTAAAATCCTTATGGGCTGCATAGGCTAAAAGCATCCTAATGGCTTCCATCCTTGCCACAGGTGCAAAAGTTTCATCATAATCAATTCCTTCTTCTTGATTATATCCTTGTGCCACTAACCTAGTTTTATTTCTCACAACAACTCCATTTTCATCCTTCTTATTTCTAAACACCCATTTAGTTCCAATAATTGATTTATCTTTGGGTTTTGGTATTAGTTCCCATACTTGACTTCTTTCGAATTGATTTAATTCCTCTTGCATAGCTATAATCCAAGGGTCATCATTTAAGGCATCTTCAATATTTTTTGGTTCATGTTGGGATAAGAAAGCATAATGATTGCAAATATTTTTTAGTGAGGCTCTAGTAGTTATTCCTTTTGATGTTTCACCAAGAATTTGTTCTTTTGGGTGATTTTTGTCATATTTCCACTCTTTAGGAAGTTTCAGTTTCTCTGAAAGGTTTTCATTTAATACATCATTGTTCTTTTCTTCTTTTATTTCAAGAACATCTTCCTTTTGTGAAGTGACTTCTTTTTCATCATTCATATCTTTAATGTCATAATGATTTGATTCATCAAAAGCTATATGAATTGATTCCATAATTGTAGAAGTTCTTTTATTATAAATCCTATAAGCTTTACTATTTGTAGAATAACCTAAGAAAATACCTTCATCCGACTTTGCATCAAATTTTTCTAGGTCATCTTTAGTATTTAATATAAAACATTTGCAACCGAATACATGAAAATAGGATATATTTGGTTTTCTATCTTTCCAAAGTTCATATGGTATTTTATCTATTTTTTATCTTATTGATACCCTATTTACAATATAACATGCTGTATTTACAGCTTCTACCCAAAAATATTTAGGTAAACTATTTTCATTGAGCATTATTCTTGTCATTTCTTGCAAAGTTCTATTTTTTCTTTCAACAACTCCATTTTTGCTATGGAGTTCTAGGTGCTGAAAAATTGATAGTTATTCCATGTTCATTACAAAATTTATCAACTTCCTTATTTTTAAACTCTATTCCTTGGTCACTTCTAAAACTTGTTACATTATAACCTTTTTCATTTTGTAGTTTCTTGCATAAGGTTATTAATTGATTGCAAGCTTTATATTTGTTTGCCAAAAATATTACCCAAGTAATTCTTGAAAAATCATCTACTATTACAAAAGCATATTGTTTTCCACCCAAGTTTAAGGTTCTAGTTGGACCAAATAAGTCTAAGTGTAGGAGTTCTAAGGGTCTTTTGGTGGATATGAATTTTTTCTTTTTAAAACTTGTTTTTACTTGTTTTCCCTTTTGACAAGCATCACATATCTTGTCTTTTACATACTTCATATTTGGTAATCCTTTTACAAGATTTTTCTTAGATAATTTAGATAGTAGGTCCATGTTAACATGTCCTAATTTCCTATGCCATAACCAACTTACTTCATTCATGGCTGTTAAACAAGTTATGTTTTGATTTTTTATTTTCTTAAGATTTATACAGTAAACATTATTTATTCTATAAGCCATAAATAAGGTTTCTTTATTTTTGGGATTCTAGATGACTCATTTTTCTTTCATGAACATTACTTTGAACCCTTTATCACTTAATTGACTTATACTTAAAAGATTATGTTTTAGTCCTTCTACTAATAGCACATTATCTATAGTGAGTAAAGGTTCTTTACCAATTTTACCTATACCGACAATTTTACTTTTGGCATTGTCGTTGAAGGTGACGTATCCCCCATCTTTTTGTTTTAAGGTAGTGAACTTGTTCTTGTCACCGGTCATATGTCTTAAGCATCCGCTATCCAAGTACCATTTGTCCATTGTCGTTGTTTTCCTAAGGCAAACCTATAATGAGGGACACTATGTGTTAGTTTTTAGAACCCAAATTCTTTTGATCTTCATTGTTTTACTGTTAGTTCCATTATTTGTTTTCCATTCTCCTTGGACTTTAAAATATTTTTTCTTTAATGGGCAATTAAACATTATATGACCTTTAGTCTTGCACATATAGCAAGTGGTGTGTTCATGTTTGTTATTTGATGAAGTGCTAGCATAAAACTAACTTCCTTATTAAAGTATCCCATGTATAGCATTTTATTCTTTTTATTTGTTTTACCATTGTAGCCTATTCCTTCTTTGTTTCCATGAAACCTTTGCTGTCCAATCATCTTTTCAAAGTTCTTTTTACCTTTAGTAAAGTTATAGATAATCTTTTCCTTATCCTTAACTATCTTTTTGAGTTCATTTATTTCTAAATCTTTCTTATTCAAACCATCTATATGAGTTTTATCTAATTCTTGTTTTATTTCTTCTTCCAGCTTCTTAATATAAGTATTTCTTTCTTCTTCAATAACTTTGAATGATTCTAGTTGCTTTACTAGTTCTTGATTCTGCTCTTTCAAAGTTATACTTCTTTTAGACACTTTTATAAATCTTTTATGTAGTGAAAATAATTCAGCTTGTAATTCCTTGTAAGAAGGCAAACTGTCACATGACTCATCACAAGACACATTTTGAGATTTTGTTGAAGAGTAATAAGAATTTACCTCTTCATCATTTGCCATGAAGCATATATTTGCCATCGCTTGTTCACTTGATTCAGTTTCAGTTTTGCTAGAGCTTGAATCATCCCAAGTAGCTTTCATTGCTTCCTTCTTTTTCTTCTTGTCCTTCTTGAACAATGGACACTCCGGTTTAATATGTCCTAGCTTTTTGCAGTGATAACAAATTGGTAATTCATTCTTACATTTATTTTCTTTCTTACATGTATCTCCTTTTTCAGTTTTCTTATTGTAGAATTTTCTAGGAAACCTTTTATTTCTTTTATAGAATTTTCCTAGTCTCTTAGTAATGAATGCCAATTCATCTTGATCTAGGTCACTTGTTTTGCTTTCTTCTTCGCTAGAGTTATGGATTTTTTATGCTTTGGTTCGAGGTTTCTTTCTTTCAGTGTCATTTCATATGTAAGAAGTGAACCTATAAGTTCATCCAAAGACGTAGTCTTAAGGTTTCTACCTTCCGTGATAGTTGTGGCCTTTGGTTCCCAAATAGAGGGTAGACCTCTTAGAATTTTCCTAATCATTTCATATGTAATATAAGTTTTTCCTAAGGCACTTAAAGAGTTTATAATGTGGGTAAATCTGGTGTACATGTTTGATATTGTTTCTTCAAAATTCATTTTGAATGCTTCGTATTCACTTATTAGCATATCTATCCTATTGTCTCTAACATCGACAGTTCCTTCATTAGTTACTTCTAACTTATCTCAAATTTCCTTAACTATTTTGCAAGCCATGACTCGATTAAACTCATTAGCATCTAATGCACAATATAACGCATTTATAGCACTTGCATTTATTTAAAGCATTTTATAGTCTAAGTTTGTCATGTCTTTCTTTTCTTTTGGAATGTGTTTTCCATCAACTAACTTAGTGGGAATAAGATTTCCATGCATAACAACTTCCCAAGCTTTCCAATCCATGTGTTGGAGATATATTTCCATTTTCTTTTTCCAAAAAGTGTAATTGTGTCCACAAAAGATTGGTGGACGGGTTGAGGAATGTCCTTCACCAAAGGGTGCTACTCCAATGTTTGCCATTAGATCTTTTTATAGTTTCTTATTAGGACTTTCTATAACTAGGCTCTAATACCAATTGAAATGAGGAATAGCCTCCCAAGAGGGGGGGTGAATTGGATTCTTTTTAAATTTTAATGATTTTTAAGCTATTGATTTTAATTACTCGGAAAACAAGATATATAAACGACAACTACACTTAAAAATACTGACATTTAAATTCACAAGTCAATTAATGAAATCAACGTAATTCAATCACTCAACCAAAAATATTAGATCTTTAGTTGATTTTTCTGTAAACTCTTAGTATGCACTTTACTTGATCAAGATTTCCGCAGATTAACCAACGTACTCCCTTTTTGAGTTTCCGCAAATGATTAATCAAAACGTACTTTCTAAATATCAAGTACCTTTGTTTCTTTCCCACTTAAGAATCTGCAATCTGCACATTTAAATCATACCAGGATAGCAAGTAAATAATATAAAGTAAAGCAAAGAGAAAGACACAAGATTTTTACAAGGTTCGGCTTCAACACAGCCTACGTCCTCACCTTTGGAAAAATACCAAAGGATTCAACTATATCAGTTCCGTTACCTGGTGGAACAATACCAATTTACAACCACTCCTTCTGTCAGGTTAGAGCCCACCTCTCCAAACAATAACCCCTTGTTTGGTCCAACGATTCAACAACTCTGAATCGTTTAAGAATGATGATAAAGAAATTTGTGTACAAAAGAGAACTCTCACAATAGAGTAGATTAGTACAATGATCAGCTCACTTATACTCCAAAGTAATTCAAATACAAGAAATTTGAAGCTCAACGCTTAGTATGAATTACCAAATGATTTTTCAAAGAAAATGAAAGATTCTGATTTTTTAAAACTTTGCTTCAAAAATATAAATCAATATCAGACCAGAAATTTTAAGCACAAGAAAATTTTAGATCCTTTGAGAAATTTGAATATTTGAAAATCACTTGATCTAAAAACCTTTGAAAAGTAGCTTGATCTAAAAACCTTGAAGGTTACTTGATCTTAAACTTTGAAGATTGCTGGATCTGAAACTTTGAAGATTTTTGGATCTGAAACTTTTGAAGATTTCTGGATCTAAAACTTTTGAGAATTACTTAATTTCAAAAACCTTTCAATATTGCCTCTATGATCATTATTTTAAACCTTTGAAGCTTTTAACTATTTATAGATGTTGTTAGAAGCCATCCATTACTCCCAAAGATTCCTAAAATTCATTTCCAAATATTTTGAAACAAATATGCTTAAAAACATGGTTTAAAAAATCTTCTCTTCTTAAGCCCTTTTTATTTATTAAAAAAAAAAAAACTTTTTAGAGTATATATGTTTAAAAAATATATTTTTGATTTTCTATGAGCTTCAAACCACTTTATATTTGAGTTTAACCTTTGAAATACTTACATTAAGAACATCCTAAAATATAATTCTTTAATCTTCAATCTTGTTCTTCCATTATCTTTGTTGTTTCAATCTTTTATTTGAGCTTTTCACCAGTATGATTTTATTTCTCATGCTCTTTGTAATCCATAAGCTTTTCTTTGTGTTCTTCAAAGATTCTTTGTAATCCATAAACTATACTTGTGTTCTTCAAGAATTCTTTGTAATCCATAAGCTTCTTTATGCACTTGGGCTTTGTCACTTTCCTGAAAAAATTTTACTTGAAACATATTAAACATATCATTGATTTGTTATCATCAAAATAAGAATTGTAAGCCTTATTAGGCCAACAAACTCTAACTCCCATGAGGCCTCCTCTACTGCATGATTACGCCACAGTACTTTTACTAGAGGAATATTTTTCATACGTAACTCCTACTCTATATAATCTAGGATCTGAACTGATATCTCATCATATACTAACGTATCCTCAAATTCCAACGACTCAGAAATGATCACATGCGAAGGATCTGGTATATACCTCCTAAGCATGGGCACATAGAACACGTTGGGAATCCTAGACAATACGAGAGGTAATACTATCATGTACGCCACCAAACCCACTCTTTCTAGAATCTCGAATGGCCCGACGTACCTAGGGCTCAGCTTGCCCTTCCTACCAAACCTCCTCACTCTTTTCATCGGAGCAATTCTCAAGAATATAACATCACCTACCTCGAACTCTAACTCTTGGTGGCGTGTATCTGCGTAGCTCTTCTGTCGATTCTAGGCTACTCTGAGCTGTGATCCCAAAGCATCCTACAAACTCTTCCAGAAACGGGAGGTAAATTGTGGGTCTTGATTTGAAATGATAGAAATCAGGATGTCGTGGAGTCGTACAATCTCCTATACATATAGCTCTACCATCTTATTAATGGAATAACTAACTTTCACGGGGACAAAATGGGTTATCTTTGTCAATCTGTCAACTACATCCTAAATCGCATTCTGTCCGTAGAGTGCTGATGGCAACCCCATGACAAAATCTATGGAGATGTGCTCCCACTTCCATTTAGAAATAAGGAGTGGTTGCAATGGTCTCGCTAGCCTCTGGTGTTCTGAACACAACCTGTTGACATGCCAAGCACTACTCTATGAAACACGCAATCTCTCTTTTTATGTTAGACCACAATAAAGATTCCCGGAGATCCTTGTACAACTTTGTACTTCCCGGATGTACTGTGTAGAGCGAACAATGTGCCTCCTCTAGAATGACCCTCTTAATCTCGACATCATTCAGTATGCAAAGCCTAGTGTGGAATCTCAATACCTCATCATCTAAGATATTGAAATCCAGCTTTAAACCATCATAAACCCCTTCCATAACCTCTACAAGTTCTGCATCTTCCTTCTGAGCAACTTTGATTATCTCATTCAAAATTGGTTGAATAACTAAACTGGCAATGAACGCACATGGATCCTTATCCACCAACTCCACTCCCAGCCTCTCCAGATCCATCATGATCTGATGTTGTACCAAAACTGCTGAAATCAACATACTCACTGACTTCCGACTCAATGCATCAGCTACCAAATTAACTTTTCCTAGGTGGTAACTAATGGTGCCGTCATAGTCTTTAATTAACTCAAGCAATCTGTGTTGCCTCATATTCAACTCCTTCTAGGAGAAGAAGTATTTGAGGCTCTTATAATCTGTAAAGATCTCGCACCTTTCACCGTATAGGTAGTGCCGACAGATCTTTAATGCAAAAATCATAACTGCTAATTCTAAGTCATGCGTAGGGTAGTTCTTCTAGTACTCCTTGAGTTGACGAGAAGCATAAGCAATAACTTTACCTTGTTGCATCAAAACACATCCAGGCCCTTTCTGGGATGTGTCACTATAAATCACGTAATCACCATCCTCTGATGGAATGGTCAACACTGGGGCTGTGACTAGACGTTGCTTCAACTCCTGAAAACTCTGCTCATACTCACTAGTTCAGTCAAACTTGGTGTTTCTCTTTCATAATCTGTGTCAAAGGACCTGACAGCCTAGAAAAACCCTCGATAAATTGGCGATAGTACCCTACCAAACCCAAGAAACTTTTAATCTTATGTATGTTCTTAGGTATTACCCAATTTACTACTGCCTCTACTTTGCCCTGGTCTACTGATATTCCTTCCTTTGACACCACATGTCCTAGAAATGCACCTATTCTAGCCAGAATTCGCATTTCTTGAATTTAGCAAATAACCTCTTCTCTCTAAGCACCTGAAGTACTAGCCTCAAATGAGTCTCATGCTCTGCAAAACTCTTTGAATAAATTAGGATGTCATCAATGAACACCACCACGAACTAGTCTAAGTATGCATGGAATACCCTATTCATCAGGTCCATGAATGCTACAGGTGCATTCGTCAAACCAAATGGCATAACAAAAATTCACAATGACCATACTGGGTTCAAAAGGTTGTCTTTGACACGTCCTCTAACTTCACTTTCAACTGATGATACCCGAATCGTAGATCGATCTTAGAGAAAACCTAAGTACCCTTCAACTCGTCAAACAGGTCGTCAATACGTGGTAATGGGTATTTATTCTTTATAGTTACCTTGTTAATCTCCTTGTAGTTGATGCACATCCTCATCGACCCATCTTTCTTCTTCACGAACATTATTGGTGCTCCCTAAGGTGATATGCTCAATCTGATAAAACCATTATCCAGATGTTCCTATAGTTGCTCCTTTAACTCTTTCAGTTCAGTCGAAGTCATTCGGTACGGAGCCTTGGAAATTGGCGTTGTCCTTGGAGTTAACTCAATGGAGAACTCAACTTCACGGTCAAGAGGTAATCCTGGAAAGTCCTCCAGAAAAAAATCCGAGAACTCCCTTATCACTAGGATATCCTCCAATTTCTATCCTTCTTTTGGTGCTTCTTTCACATATGCAAGGTACCCCTGGCAACCCTTCTGGAGAAATCTCCTTACCTAAATCGTCAAAAGGATCTGTGGTGCAAAGCACACAAGCGACACTATAAATCTAAACTCCTACTCCCCTAGAGGTCTGAATACTACCTCCTTCTTGTAACATTCTATGCTTGCGTAACTAGATGCTAACCAATCCATCCCTAGAATAACATCAAATCCATGCATATCGAATACGATTATACTAGCAAGTAGCTTTCTCCCTTGAATCTCCACTGGATAGTCCCTAACCACTTTACTACATACAACAACTGACCCTGTCGACGTGGCCACACTTAACTCAACTTCTAACGGTGGAGTCTCTATTTCACATACTTTGACAAACCTCCTAGATATAAATAAGTGGGTTGCGCCTGAATTAATAGGCATAACACCTTTATAGAAAAGCACATAAATAATACCTGTAACAACATCACACGCGTGCTCGACATCCCCCAGTGTCATAGAATACACTCGTTCCTGGGTTGTATTCCCCTGGTGACCCCCTCGAGGTTCCTAGTTTCCTCTCCCATACTGCTGTAACTGAGGTGGGTACTTCAGCATCGCACGACAGTCCCACACCTGATGCCCTGCTATTCCACACCAGTAGCAAACAGTTGTTCCAGCCTTGCACTCGCATAGATGATTCTTATGGCATCTGGGACAAGTGGCACTCGGAGAGCTCCCCTAAGAGGCTCGAGATCCTAACTCTTTTCGCTGACCTATAAAATTACAAGGCCACTTCCACGTACTCTAACTAAAGCTAAACTAAGACCCATGAGATAAGAGCCTCTTCTTCTAGTTCGCCTTTCTCTCCCTTTCCTGAATACGGGTGTAATGACCTGATTTTCATACCATATTATTTTTTTTATAATAATAATAATACTAATAATAATAAACGTAATATTGACTGGTAAATATATCCAGTTCTCTAGTACCCAAACATATTCATACCTAGGCAGCGGGAAACATAAAGTGTACAACCAGAAACACAATACCAGAATTTCCACCACTTATGTACATCACTCTAGTTTAAAAGTCCATATCCCCTAGGATCTATACAAAAATATATCTTTCCCAAAAACTACTTACCCTATAAATAGGGCAAAACTAATATCTCCTTTAACTACGAGTCCGGTCTGCCCGTCTAGCTGAATCACCTGAAAATATTAAATTACTGGGATGAGACAACGCTTAGTAAGACGAAATATGCAATTACCAGTGTGTGGCATATGAGTTTCTGCAAACTATATATATATATATATATATATATATATATATATATATATATATATATACTATAATTAACTGAATCTAAAATAACATGCAATAATAATATATAGTACTCACTCCTATGCCTCCGAAAATACATCTGTTACAGAACTTTCTATTTGAATATAGATTTAATAGCTATAAGTAATCCTGTTGTTTCCTATACATATATAATAGCTATGAAAACTTCCCTAGATGGATAATTGTATGTCATGATTCAAATCCCCTTATGAAAGGGTAGTGCAGCCCAAAGGCGGGACTTAATCCTAATCGGCCCTCCAGCATAAGTCAATTATAACTCCACTAAAGTATGATTGGCCCCTTAACTTGGATCTATCCAGGGAGCATTGCAATCGCTCCCCTCCATCTGGATCAAATTACCAAGGAGTCTTCAATCTCTCTAACGGCACAATCAACCATAAATGCCACACTCTAACTAAGATGTGTGGTTGCACTCTCTCCACTGTATAGCTACGGTATTGTGCTATGTAATTTGGTCTGTAATGGTTCATCAGAGTCTGATACTATATATATATATATATATATATATATATATATATATAATATTCTACTATATACATGTATTTTACTGCTTACTATGATTTTGTTTCTACTTTAATAACCATAACACTGTAATAATTGTTCTGTATAAACTGTATTGTCTGTTTTGAACATATAATGTAATAACTGATCTGTAAAATTGTATAACTGTTTGTTATGACTTTGGGATATGTATATAACATGCTCACTATAAAACTGTATATTATGCTTTCTATTAAACAGTATTAATACGTAATTTTGTAAAATACTGGATAGCCACAACCTTGTAATAAATACTGTATAATATGCTCTATGAATAACTGTATATTCTGTATATCATAATTCTATATAACTGTATACCTATTCGTGATTCTGTAAAATTGTATAAATTCAGTATTGTACTCATATTACTCATGCCACACAATAGTTAATAACTCATTAAATATAATTTGCATAACTGTATATTATCTATTTTGAAAATACCCATAATCTTATACTATCTTTACTAGTTAAAAAATTCTAATTTATTTGGCATAGCATATTTCCCTTACCTAACCGGCTGGGAGGCTTACCCCCGACTTTATCCTCACGCTCACGGTGTACTATCCCCAAAATCCTGAAATAATATATATATATATATATATATATATATACATATTTCCAATAAATCAACTATATTTCCCAGAACCTACATACTCATAATTTTCTGAATTATAATTTACCTAGACTCTTGAAAATATTCACCGAGTCCTCAACTCATGCCTGCAGGGTCCCAAAAACACCATAATCCTGAAATCATAACATCCTAATTTTATTCCACAAAACTCTAGTATTTTCCCATATAACTTAAAATCTAAACTCAAATAAGCTTGATAAAACTAAAAATACTCTAATAATCTACTTACCCTGGTTTTGGGATGGTACTCAAGTTGGCTAAACCAACAATCTACTGCAGCAGGCTTGTAGAGAATCTCCCTAGGATCAACGTGGTGGCTTTTGATCGTCAAAATGGAGAGAAACAGGACGATAAATCTAGAGAGAAGGGGAGAGAAACTGAGTAGGAAAGAGAAAAATTGAATTTCTCTTGCAGAATCCTGATTTTTTGCTATTTATAAACCTTTGGCCACGTGGCCTCATCGACGAACTCGTACCCTCATTAATGAATTTTAGGCCTTGAAATCATCCCTCTTGGTTTCTTTTCGTCGACGAGACATGTGTCCTCGTTGACGAACGCAGATCCTTTTGAAATTTTCTTTTTCTCTATTTCCTTTTTTATTTAATTTCTATAATTATTTGGGTTACTACAACAGGCCTCTACCACCATAGCCCTATCCACCAACTCAGTAAAGTTTTGGACTAATAACCCTACCACCTGCGTGCGTGTCGTTTGTCTTAGCCCTCTCTCAAACATCCAAGCCTTCTTGGACTCATCCGGGACCATATGTGGAGCAAATCGGGATAGCTCCACAAATCGGGCCGCATACTACTAAACGGTCATGGATCCCTAGGTTAGGTGTTAGAATTCTTCTACCTTTATCTCCCGAGTGGCAATAGGGAAATATTTGCAGAAGACGATCTCCCTGAAACTAACATATACATACCCTCGACGCCACTCCACCACCAGCCTAGTTGATCTCCACCACCTCTTTGCCTCCCCCAATAGTTTGAAGGTAGCAAATTGGACCTCCTGCTCCTCTATGCATTCCAGCACATCCAACAGTTCCTCCATCTCTTGAATCCAGTCTTCCGCCGCAATCGTGTTTGGTCCTCTCGAGAATGCCAGCGGATTCGTCCGAGAAAACTGTTGGAATGTGTAGCCTCTATCAGCCGCTGGCTGACTCCGTTCCCGAGAATCCTTCCAAGATTCTTTCCTAGCCTACTGTGCTTTACTATGCAGCACGACTAAGGCCTCAATATAATCATCGCTGGAGGTATCTATATGATTGTCCCCTCCTGTCATAACTTCCTTTCCCCTGGGATTCATCCTGAAGGTAGGATAGAAACCGACTTATAAATTCCACATTTATCATGGTCAATGCAAATATGGAATGACTAAATAACATAACATATGAGTTTGCAATTAAAGGATATCATTTATGCACTTCAATAACAAAACTTCCAAGGTACGGGTCCCTAATCATAATGCTGACACTACATACATACTTTTCCATCCTATCATTCCCAACCTAAATTTCCGAGCTCCATTCCTTCAATCTAGAACCAAAACCATCGATGGATTTACCATGACTTTCCTGAAATCGCCATTCTAGGAAAAGCACAGAAGACTGTCGAAAGATCATCGTCCTAGAACTCCCAGACTAAAGCCCGACCTAACTTACCCATTCTTATCCTTAACTTATCTCAACATATACTCTAATAATTATTACTGACAAAGTCTGCAAAACCTAGCAAACCTAGAATTTGATACCACTTGTAACGCCCTGACCCACCACGTGGGCCCGGGATGCTACTAAAGTGACGTCTACATACCTAATACCATAATCATTTAACAATAATGCAGCGTAAGTAATGAAACATTCTCCATACATACATTACCAGAGTTCTAAGTTCGTTCATACATAAAGGTTTCCATGCATCCATATTACAATCCGACCAAAATTGGACAACTAATTCGGTCCATACGACCATAATACAAGCCCTAAGCTTGACAACATAACTTACATATGCCAGAGTTCTTACAGACACTCTCAAAAAGGAACTAATCTAACTTTCACCCCCTGATCCTACTAAGCACGATACTTGTAGTTTCCTAAAAAAGTGATTTGTATATTGGGGTGAGACACTTCTCAATAAAGGTGATCAAGTTAATATCAGTGTGTCGGCAGCATGCTTTTAGTGCTTACAGAAAACATTCATTCTTCACATAACCAAAAAATAGTTGTCTTAACATCATACATACATATACTGTTAGCTTTACCGTGATACCAAGAGGAGGGGGGTGAATTGGTATTTTTAAAATTTATCTCCTAGGTATTCCTCCTAATAGCAGTATGTTCACAAGCCTATGGTCAATCTAGTGTAAATAATGTAAACATACCAGAAATTAAATAAAGTAGTTTAAACAATCACACAAGCACCAGAAAGCAGTAAAGAAAGGATGACACGCAGATATGTTATCGAGGTTCGGCCAACTGCCTATGTCCTCGCCTTGGCTAACCAGCACAAGAATTATCACAATAACTTGCTCACTTAAACGGGTGGAGCGGAACCTATACAAACCAAGTCAAATTACCACAGGTCTGACCTCAACCTTTACCAATCCTTACCGGGATGGATTACCGCCCCCTCAGGCCACGCCTGGAATCTCTCACATATACAATCAAATGGTACAATATATGGGTGCTTTCACGTAAAGCAGATTTGTACCACAAATGCGCACAAACACAAACACCACAGATGATTTAAAATGTAAGCTCTATGTGGTCTAGATATTTCAACTCTCAACTAAGTTTTCTATCAGTGTAGTAAGTACGTGAGAGTGTCAAACAAGCAATCTGTGTATCTCAAGGTATTTCAATCAAATGTGTTCACACAGAATATCAGATAGGCCTCAAGAATATCAATCAATAGAATATCTTAATCATGGAAGTATGTATATGCTTGGATTGCAAAATATATAGGATCTTTGTTTTCAGCAAAAATATTTGAGTGAATAAATATTGCAACAAAGATGTTTCACCTCAAACACAAATATCTCCTCAAAGGATTTTCAAAATAAAGAGCAGTAGATACTTGTAAATGATTTTGAAAATATTTCGCAACCAAAAGCAAAAATGGGCTTCTTAAGATATTGCAACAAATATGCAATCTCAGAAGACCTAGTAAAGTCTTCTTAGGATGAACTTATTGGCTAAGTACCCTAAGAATCCTTTTGGTTCAGCTCTCAATAAAAATATATTAATCTCACAACCAAGAGAGAGTATACCTACCTATCTAAGCACTCAAGAATACTTACAAATGATTTTACGAGTCTTGAATGTAAGATGGAGTGTATTTGGAAGAGTATGAGCAAATGGGAATCAAAAGAAAGTATTTTTGCTTGAGAGAGATTTTCTTAATCCTTTTTGCTAATCGATGCTGTTAGCTTTACCGTGATCCCAAGAGGGGGGGGGGTGAATTGGTATTTTTAAATTTTATCTCCTAGGTATTCCTCCTAACAGCAATATGTTCACAAGCCTAGGGTCAATCTAGTGCACACAATGTAAATATACCAGAAATTAAATAAAGCAATTTAAATAATCATACAAGCACCAGAAAACAGTAAAGAGAAGATGACACGCAGATATGTTATCGAGGTTCAGCCAACTGCCTACGTCCCCGCCTTGGCTAACCAGCACAAGGATTATCACAATACCTTGCTCACTTAAACAGGTGGAGCGGCACCTATACAAACCAGGTCAAATTACCACAGAGCTGACCTCAACCTTTACACCAATCCTTACCGGGCTGGATTACCGCCCCCTCAAGCCACGCCTGGAATCTCTCAGATATACAATCGCAAGGTACAATATAAGAGTGCTTTCACGTAAAGCAGATTTGTACCACAAATGCGCACAAACACAAACACCACAGATGATTTGATAATGCAAGTTCTGTGTGGTCTACATATGTCAACTCTCAACAATGTTTTCTATCAGTGTAGCAAGTACGTGAGAGTGTCAATAATAATAATCTGTGTACTTCAAAATATTCAGTCAAGCGTGTTCATACAGAGTATCAAACAAGCCTCAACATTATCAATCAATAGAATGTGTCAATCATACGAATGTGTATATGCTTGGATTGCAAAATAGATAATCTTTGTTTTCAGCAAATGATATATATATATATATATATATATATACACTTGTATAAATAATACCACAAAGATTAGTGTAGCACAAATATCTTTTCACAAATTGTTCAATAAATTCCACAAGATATTTGAGTAAGCTTGAAATATGTTTTTGCAAATCAAAACAAATATAAACTTCCAAAGATATTGCAATGATAATGCAACACTCATAAGTTTACCACAAGTCTTCTTAGAGTAGGCTTATTAGCAAAGCCTCCTAAGAAAACTTAGGTTATGCTCTCAAGAGAAAAATCGATTCAAACACTCTAAACAATGAGAGCAAACCTCTAAGCAATAATACTCAATACACTTACAAATGATTTAGATAGATGAAGAAGGTAAGCTTGAGTAGGTTTCAAAAGGAGTATGAGTAATGAAAAGCAAAAATAAGTATTTTGGCTTGAGAGAGATTTTCTTAATCTTTTTGCTAATCAGTGCTTAATCCATCAAATGAATGAGTATATATAGACATACTGAAAATTTTGACCGTTGGGGATTTATTAGGGATTATTGGAAAAGTTTAATGACACTTAAAACAATTTAACCTTGTTTAAAAAATTATTAACCGCGGTAAAAATAGAAGCAACCCGAGAGGTCCGGTCGACCAGAATTGGTTCGGTCGACCAGGACTCAAGTAGCTCGGTCGACCAGGGGTATTTTGAATTGAGTGGTCGGTCGACCGAGGCAAGGCGATTTTCCAATTTTTTCGAGGTTCGGTCGACCGGGCCTTTTTGAACTGTGTGGTTCGGTCGACCATACCACTGGGAATTTTCTCGAGACCCTTCGGTCGACCAGGTTGTTGGAGTACAAAGTTGGTCGGTCGACCGGGAGGTCAAAATGTTGACTCCTTGGTGGTTCGGTCGACCGGGGTCAAATGAACTATAAGGTCTTGGTCGACCGGGCCTTGGTCAAACTGTTGACCAGGGCTGGTTCGGTCGACCAGGGCCTTTTGAACTACAGGTTTCGGTCGACCGAAAGTGCATCAAGTGTGCATTTCGATCTCGTATTGAGCCAAACAAGTCCTATTCAAGTGCCTAACAAATGTATGTGAATATGTGTGCGTCCTACGGTCACTTGGGGTCCAATTTGGAAACACCGAAAAAGTCCGGTGTCGGTCGACACCCTAAGGTCTTTCTAAGGTCCTGTCTCATTCATGATTTGGTGTGAGCTTACAAAATAAATCATGCATGTGATGTGTGTGCTTATTATAAACCGAATACCCTAATTACTATTACAGACAAATTTCACTTAGAGATATTACAATTTGGAATATGAAATTGTCTTCAAGCTTTTGATCTGTTAAGTGCCGTTAATGATCTGCTAATATGGACCTGCATATGAACTAGATATTTATTAAATACAAGAGTATTTGTCATTATCAAAACCAAGGCGTGACCTATAAGGTCAACAGATGCTTAATCTACCAAATGAAAGAGTATATATAGACATACTGAAAATTTTGACTATTAGGGACCTATTAAGGATTGTTAGAAAAGATTAATGACATTTAAATCAATTTAACCCTGTTTAAAAATATTTAACCCACGGTAAAAATGATGACAACCCGAGAGGTCCGGTTGATCAAAAATGTTTCGGTTGACCAAGTCTCAAATGGTTCGGTCGACCAGGGGAATATTGAACTGAGGTCTTGGTTGACCAGGAGAGGGCGATTTCCCAATTTTTTGAGTTTTGGTCGACCAGGGCATTTTGAACTGCCTGGTTCAGTCGACCAGACCGTTGAAAATTCTCCCGAGGATCCTTCGGTCAACCAGGTAGTTGGAGAACAAATGTTCTCGATCGACCAGATGGTCAACTATTGACCCAGGAGGGTTTCGGTCGACCAGGGCCTTTTGAACTACCAGTTTCGGTCGACCAGTTGGTCAAACTTTTGACCCTAGGGAGTTTCGGTCGACTAAGGCCTTTTGAACTACCTTTGCTGGTCAACCGAGTGGTCAAACTTTGACCCAAGGGAGTTTCGGTCGACCATGCCAAAATGAACTAGCTTGGCTAGTAGACCGAAAATGCATCGTGTGTGCATTTTGGTCCCGTATTGAAGCAAACAATCCCTATTCAAGTGCCTAACAAAAATATGTGAAAGTGTGAGTGTCCTTGGGGCACTTGGGGTCCAATTTGAAGACACCGAAAAAGTTCGGTGTCGGTCGACCAAAGGAAAACCCTAAGGTCTCTTTATGGTTATTTTTGGTTTGTATCTGGTTTGAGCTTACAAAATAAACCATGCATGTGATGTGTGTGCTTATTACAAACCGAATACCCTAATTACTATTACAGACAAATTCACTAAAAAAAATATTACAATTAGGAGCATGAATTTGTCTTCAAGCTTTGAGCTTTCGCGTGCCATTAGATGATATGCTAATATAAACCTGCACATGAACTAGATATTTATTAAATACAGGAGTATTTGTTATTATCAAAACCGGGCATGACCTATATGGTCAACATATACTGTTGGAAATACTCCTTTCGTTTTCCTGTCACAAACACTTCATTCATTTCATAACATCATCATTTACATAAATATACAAATATGCATAAAAGACACTTCTTGGGACTAACGCTATGTATAAACCCCCATGGTCAGGGTTGTGCTACACTAAGCCTAAGGTGATTAACCCAGAAAAATTCAACATTCATTTGTGTCATAACTCCGACTACGCAAGCATCCGCAACGTACTTGCATGCCCCTATTGCCCTACCGTGTCCTGAAAGTCCGACCTTCTAGGTATGGTGCACCCTCTACCGAGGCTAATCAGCATAGACCACAACACCACTCACGTAGCACAATGTGGCACACATGGTCACATATATAAATCCTAGCAATGGTACCGTGCTCCTGATATAATGGTCCTTCAGGGTTTCTAAAGTATATCGTGTAATTTAAGTAATAAAATCATATTTCATAATCATTTCATATAAAACCTGAGATGTAACTTCCGACCCTCGGCCATCATATCATCCTCAACTCACAGCTGTTAAACACATACCTGGCCCTCACGGTTGTAAACATCATTTTGTATTTTCACAATCAGTTCCAGTATATTTTGCAAACAGTTCAGTATTTCACATTCATCATTTCGGTTATAACATAATACATACATACTATTCACCTGCCACACAATCTCCTGTACTTTAAACATAACACCTAGGCAACCATGAAAACATAGTATTTATGGTTTTAAAACATAAAACCAGCCTTCCCATCATTCATTTGTACTTAAATTAGGATACCATATACCCTAGGTTTGAAAAATGACCTTTTGAACGGTCAGTTTTTGAAACCTCAACTAAAAACATAAATACACTTACTCTATAAACATTTCGTACGGTTCAAAATCATTAAAAAGCTAACTTAACTAGATCCCCTTACCTATTTCCTAAAAAGAACCCAAGACACTCGAAAACCAAACCCTAACTTTTTCCCAAGTTCGAGAATCCGCTCCGCTAGACTTCTAGATATTCACTCCCTGATCCTCATGGAAACTTCCGATCGTTGAAACGAGCAACGATCGGCAAAAGATCGAAGTGAGAGAGAGAGAGAGAGAGAGTTCTATAAAAAAAAATACATAACTCTTAAGTAACTAAAATATCTCCTCCAAGATAATATATATAAATATCTAAAAATATCTCCTCCAAGATATTTATTATTATATTTATTTATTTATTATTTTATTTTATATATATATTTGTTCGGGTTACTACAATTCTAGCTAGCAACCCATATAAAATTCTAGTTACCATTCAAGTTGCCTCATCCGTGTATATCTTAAGAAAATTTGAATGTTAATCATATGCAAATTTAAGTTTTTGTTTATGATGTTTTATAAATTTATTTTGCTTCTCAATTTTCTTGATAGTAAAATATTAAAAAAAATTATATATTTTTAGTTCTAGAGTCTCTTTAATATATTCTGTTGACATCAAATGCATTCAGGATTTATGTTGGCATACTGTGGCCTTAAGCTGAGAATAGTACTCAGCAAACCTCCTAAGATTTAGTATAATCAAATGCAAATAAAAATTATGTTATCCATGCACAATTTAGATAATCAAATGCAGACAGGAACAATGTGAAATAAAAAAATGAAAATAGGAATTATGTGATTGTTGCATAACTTGGAATAATAAATGCATGAGGGAATTATATGATCTTGTGTGACAACGAATAACCAAACACAGACAAGAATTAACTTTTATCTTATAGTTATGACATTTATAATAGCTTATGGATTGCTTGTGATATTAATTGGCTATGTTTGTTGACACTTTATTACTATGATTTTTAAGTTCAACTCTTCCTCTGATTTTCTTTTGTTGATGAAAAAAGAAGTATGATAACTTTCATGACAACATAAGCATGTTTGGGAATATACCTTTGTGGTATGATTATGATGTTGTGAATGCTGTGAAAATGGACTCTATGCTCAAATTTTTACGAATAAATATTGTGGAAATTAGAGAAATTATGTTGAAATTGATATCAAATGTACAAATACATATACATGTAAGTAAAACGAAAGAGATTAATATTTTCAAGGAACTCCCTTTTGATAATAACAAACTATTTGGATTAATATTTCTAAACATAAATGTGAGAGAGCTTGAACAACATATCATTAACAATGCTTAAACTTCATTTATGTATCATTGGACAAATAGTAAAAAAGGACGCAAGACTTAACTTTTCCTGGCCCCTTTTTTTTTTTTTTTTTTTGGGAATAGCGCATCGGGTTTCTACATATCCGTTTTACGGTCCATGTGACTAATCTTGCGCCCCCTGAACTTTTCCTGGTCTTGCCTGAACAGTTGATTGTCCCCAATGATCAATTGGTCTACCAAAAGACCTAGGGAACAGTCCACTAGCGTATCACTTTTTGAAGAAAATAAATAAATGCTCTCAACTAAAGGGCAACACACAAATACGAGGACTAATCGCTAATTCTGAAACAAGCTATCTTCCATAATTGCATACAACCGAGTAAATATGTCTGCATATAAAGTGACATCCCATGGCAAAAATAGTCATGCTTGAAATTTTGTTGCAAATGGAATGTGCGAGGCAGAAGGCCAGAGCGTCCGCTGCAGCAAGAACAAAAGCAGTAAAGACATACATCTCACAAGAATGAGATTTTGTACTTCAAGCTATTTGACTATTACCTAGATCACTTTAGCTTCTCCTGGAGCATGAAATTTAAATTTATATAAGTTTAAATACTGTATTTCTTCTAAATTCATATAAATACAAATCCATACTTTGAAATTTACGTAAATGTAGACAAAACACCCTACTCCAAAATTCATACTCCCAACCATAGCATACCAAAAATATAGACTATTTAAGCAAAATAAACAAATTTTTTAGTTAAAGGACCACTAACATAATTCAGAAAAACTTTCACCAGTACACGTGATTGTTAGAAAAGAACTTTGCTTTCTCATAAAACTATCATAGAATCTTGAATTGAATCAAAAGGCCAAATGAACAAATTGACCTTCTCCCTAGCACTAATCATTGCCACTGCCACCCTAACGAGAGCAAACATGGCCACCACAAAAAATGCTAAATCTGAAATATGGCAACAGGCACAATGTAAGACCAATGGACGTCATCATCTATTTTTCACTCACCCCCAAAATATTTTTTCTTATTTCCCAATCACGAAAAAATAAAAAACCCAAGATGCATCCTTTTCTTGTTCTCTCTTTGAGATCCCTCCCCACCCTCAGCCTTGCAATCTTGATTCACCCGACTTTTTCAAGCTACCCAATATGCCATCAATTAGCCCGTCCTTGTTATCTTCAACTGGGTCTGAAACAAAAGAATAGCTTTTGGCAGTTTTCTGCCTCCGTCCACGGTTCACTAGAGTTTCACTATTAAGCCGAGTTCTTGATAACCCATATAGCTTTGAACCATCTTTAGAACAATCAACCATGCCATCAACATTCTCAGAGTAATCCCTTGCACTTTTATCTTCCTTACTGCTGTACCATGAATCTAGAATCTGTAGTAATGAGCTCTCTTCATCATTTATTCCAGGTTTTCCTTGCCTTTCTGATACAGTCTCCCCCTCTGAATCTGAAAGCTCATCACCAGATACAGATTCATAATCAAATTTATTTTGGTCCAGTGTTTCTACCTTAGCTTTCCTGCTCAAACCTGATTCCATTTTGTCTCCATTGGAACTTGAACTTGCAACAGGTCCAAGCTCTTCCCATGGAGAGTCGAGATCATTATCTCTCCTTGATGTATCAGATGATTCACTATCTGAACTGGTTACACTACCAGTGGCATTATTCTCCAGAGTACTATGAACTGAAATTTCCAGGCTGGAATCTTTTGAGGCTTTGATGGACGGAACAACATAAGATGACTCTATTCTCACCCCAGGCATTATTTGCAAGAGGGATGCTAATTTTTGGTAACCAAGCATTTCGTAATCCAGAGAATAGCCATACTTCTGAAGGAACTGTTTCCGAAAGGCAGCCAGATTAAATCCTCCCGGGTGCTCCTTCAAAAGCTCAGCCACAAGCATCTCACAATCAGCTAAAATCTCATTCCTAGACCTGTCTGAAGGTTTCTTGTTGACTATGGATGGAGAAACTCCAGAATGATGAAGATTTTGATACTTTTTCTGCCCTTCTTCTGTAACTCTCTGAAAGTCAGATGGTGGCCGTTTATTCAAAAAAATAGATCTCAAACCATTTGAACCATCATGACCCAAACAAGAACTTTTTCTGACTGGTCGAGTGAGCTTGAAAGGCAAATTTTGAGAGGGACATTCCTCCACCCATTTCTTCTCTGAAACTAACAATTCCACCAAGTGAAGTAGATCACTTCCACTGAGAGATTTGAGAACCAAAGGCCCTTCCTTTTGCAGTTCTTGTGCCATTTGTTCCCTGAACAAGACACAAAAGCGAAAGAAATATCAGTGTTATTTAACAGGAACTCATGGAATTCATAATAATGAAATTATCAAATTTTGATGGTCAACACCATAAGCAGTCACTATAGAAGTATACTGAACTTGTTGAAGTCCTAGGAATCACTGTAGTGGGTGAAAATGACAACACAAAATTTCTGGAAATTGAAAAAGCAAGTTGAAGGAATTGGGGGAAAATCCACTAAAATGTAAAATTCATCAGCCAAGAATTCAAATGGCAAAATTCATCAGCCAAGAATTTAACGTCAAATTGTTCAATCTGTGAGACCCAATATGAAATAGTCAAAATGCAACCCCACTCTGTTAGTCCAACCCCAACAAGGCGCGAGATCCTACAGATCATCATCCACTGCCAGTAGCTGTGTGATGGCGAGTAGAGGATGTCAGTTAGATACGGTGCCATAATTAGTCTCTCTAATTATGGCATGATTTTATATTATTGCTGTAGATATTTTGTGATTAGTAGGCTGATTGTAGTTTATATTCTGTAATTAATAGGCTGATTGTAATTGCCTTAATTAGTCTCCTAGATGGCTGTAATTTGCTGATTTTTAGCCTTGTAACTAACGTTTCTATTTGCTATATAATATGAGAACCCTCACAGAGAGACGCATTCAATCCAATTGACATGGTATCAGAGTGTTATCCCAATTAGGGTTGTTCTAATTATTTTTTTTGGTTCTTTTCTGTGGGTAGTCGTCAGCAATTTCTGACTGTCGGCAGTTTTTGTTGGGTTTCCAATGGGTGTTAAACTACTATTCGGCAGCTTCTGTTGGGTTGGGATTGGGCAGTTGATTTTGTTTGCTTTAGAATCTTTGGTGGTTGTCGATCAGTGGTGTTCGGTGGCTGTTGGTGTTCTATTTCATCACAAATCTTTGGTGGTGTTGATCTGTGGAGAGTTTCTGGGGCATATCTTTGCTTATTCAAGTTTCTGGAGGTCCCACTGAAGGCTATTGACACATTAATCTTTTTTTTTTTTTCTTTTTGGTGATTCAATTTTTTGTTGGCTTTCATCATGTCTTCTAGTGATTCCTTGGGGGTGCATTTTTCTAGAAAGAAAACTTTGCTTGGGAATTCCAGTTTCGTTTATTTGTTACAGGGAAATAATTGTGGGGCCATATTGATGGTAGTGATCTAGCTCCTAAGGGCCCTAAGGAGTTGGCCAAGTGGAAGGTCAAAGATGCACGTGTGATGTCTTGGATTTTAGGGTCGGTTGATCCTCTTATTGTGCTCAATTTAAGGGCCTATAAGGCTGCAAAGATTATGTGAGAGTACTTGTTGAAGGTTTATCACCAAGATAATATGGCACGTCGATTTCAGTTGGAATATGAGATAGCTAGTTACACTCAAGACAATCTCTCCATTCAGGAGTATTTTTATGGTTTTCAGAATTTATGGGGAGATTTTCCAAATGTGGTTTATGCGAAGGTACTTGCTACATCTATCTCTGCTGTTCAAGCTGTTCATAAGCAGAGCAAGAGAGATAATTTTTTTATGAAATTGCGCCCTAAATTTGAGGCTACTCGCTCAAATTTAATGAACTGAGATCCTTCACCATCTTTGGATGTTTGTTTTGGAGAATTACTTCGCGAGGAGCAGCACTTTCTCACACAGGCTGAGTTCCAGCAAGATGCTAACCTAAATCTCGTTGCCTATGTAGCCTACGGGAGAGGGAAGGGTTAAGGATATGCGCAGGGTCCAGTGTTTCGATTGCAAAGAGTATGATCATATTGCCGCCAATTGTGCAAAGAATGTGTGCAACTATTGTAAGAAACAAGGCCACTTTATCAGAGAATGTCCCACTCGGCCTCTAAATCGTCACGCCACTACTTATCAAGCTACAGTTAACACTTCTTCTACTCCAGGGATGTCCTCGGCTTCTTCGTCTGCCGCTCGATCCTCTAGTCTTACCCATGAAACGGTCCAGCAAATGATTATGTCAACTTTTTCCGCCTTGGGGCTTCAAGGTAATACTTCGCATAAGTCTTGACTTATTGATTCTGCTGCATCCAATCATATGAACAAATCATCTGATGCATTGTGCAATGTTCGTCCATATCATGGTTCGTCGCAAATTCAAGTAGCTAATGGGAGTCATTTAGCTATTAATGAAATAGGAGATATCAATCCTTCATTCAAAGATGTTTATGTATCTTTTGGAATGTCTAATAATCTTATTTCGGTTGGCCAGTTAGTTGAGAAAAACTGTGATGTCCATTTTTCTCGTGATGGTTGTCTAGTGCAAGATCAGGTGTCCGGGAAGATACTCGCTAAGGGGCCTAAAATTGGCAGACTCTTTCCACTGCAGTTTTCTATTCCTAGTAGTTTATCTTTGGCTTGTATGACAGTTAATACTCCGAGTGAAGTATGGCATAAATGTTTGGGCCATCCAAACTCTATTGTGTTGTCTCGTATGTTAAATTTTGGTTTGTTAGGCAACAAAGAACATATTTTTAAACACTTGTCATTTGATTGTTCAGTATGCAAACTTAGTAAGAGTAAGACGCTATCGTTTCCTTCTCATGGTAGTCGTGTTGCAAAATGCTTTGATATTGTGCATAGTGATGTGTGGGGCATTTCTCCTATAATTTCTCATACTCGATATAAATATTTTGTGACATTCATAAATGATTTCAGTCGGTATACTTGGATCTATTTTCTTCGGGCCAAATCTGAGGTCCTATCTGTTTTTCAGAACTTTGTCGCATATATTGAGAACCAATTTGGTGGAGAGTACATGTATCACGAGTTTCATGATTTCTTAAGTCACAAAGGAATTATCTCTTAGCGTTCTTGTCCTCATACTCCTTAGCAAAATGGGGTGGTGGAACGAAAGAACCGACGTCTCTTGGATGTTGTTCGCACCTTATTGCTTGAATCATATGTCCCGTCTAAATTCTGGGTTGAGGCATTATCTACTGCAGTTTACTTAATTCATAGACTGCCCTCTCAAGTCTTGAATTTTGATTCTCCTTATTACCATTTGTACCATCAGCATCCTAGCTATCTTAATCTGCATACTTTTGGATATGTTTGATTTGTTCATTTTCCTCATCATGAACGTCACAAACTCTCTGCTCAGTCTGTTAAATGTGCCTTTATGGGTTATAGTATTTCCCACAAAGGTTATGTTTGCTATGATTCTTGTGCTAACAAATTTCATATATCTCGTAATGTTGTTTTCTTTGAGAATCAATGTTCTTTTCCTACACATGTTGAGTTGTTGCCTGAGATTGATATTCTACCTTGTTTTGATGAATTGCCATCTCTTCCTCACCAGTTCAAACCTGGACTTGTGTATACTCGACGCCGACCAACTCTGCCTCTTCTCGAGATTGACTCTTCATCTGAAACTGTTCCGACGACTTCTCCTACGATTGACATGAAATCCGAGAGAAGTCCAATTCGTTTTCCCGTGCCTCCTGAGCCTGGCCCTGTCATCTTCCCAGGTATCATGTCCTCCTCATCGGTGTGATGATTACCACACTTTTTTTTAACACTACTTTGTCGTTTATTTCCATTCCTACATGCTTTTCAAGGGCTATTAAACATTAATGTTGGCGATAAGCGATGGATGAGGAACTTCAGGCTCTCCAGGACAAACATACCTGGGATATTGTTCCTTGCCCCTATGTTAAAGCCATTAATTGTAAATGGGTTTTCTTGGTTAAGCTCTGCCCCGATGGGACTCTAGACAAGTAGAAGGCGCACTTAGTTGCACTTGGGAACAAGCAAGAATATGGGGTGGACTATGAGGAGACATTTGCTCCTATGGCGAAGATGACTACAGTGCGTACGATTCTTTCGATTGCCGCCTCCCAAGGCTAGCCACTTCACCAGATGGACGTAAAAAATGTTTTTCTTCATGGTGATCTCAAATAGGATATTTACATGAGTCCTCCACCGGATTTGTTTTCTTCTCCGTCTTCCGCAGTATGTAAGTTAAAGCGATCTCTCTATGGCTTAAAATAAGCTCCCTGAGCGTGGTTTGAAAATTCAGGTCTACTTTGCTTTGTCTCTCCTTTGTTCAAAGCCAATATGACTCTTCTTTGTTTCTGTGCAAGACTCCGACTGGTGTCATTCTCTTACTTGTATATGTGGATGATATTGTCATTACTAGAACCGACTCCAACTTGATTGATCATCTTAAGCAGAATATTTAGGCTTCTTTTCATATAAAAGATCTTGGTCCTCTTACGTATATTTTGGGTTTGGAAGTGCACACGGATTCTTCAGGTATATTATTGAGTCAATGCAAATATACCCAGGATTTGATTAGGCTAGCCGGTCTTTAGGATTCGCCTTCGGTGGTATGGAGGTCAATGTGAAACATCGAAGTGAGGAGGGTGATCTTCTTTCTAATCCCATTGTGTTCCGACAGTTGGTAGGGAGCTTGAACTATTTGATTATTACTCGGTCTGATATTTCCTTTGTTGTCCAGCAGGTTAGTCAGTTTATGCAAACTCCCCACCACCTTCATTTAGCTATTGTTCGGCATATTATTCGATATCTTCGAGGGTCACCTAGCCGTGGGTTATTCTTTCCAAACGGTTCTCCACTTTGTCTCGTCACTTGTAGTGATGCGGATTGGGTTGAATGTCCTAATACTCGGCGGTCTGTCACGAGTTGGTGCATGTTTCTTGGTGATTTCTTGAACCCTTGGAAAAGTAAGAAACAAGCTCGTGTTTCTAAATCCTCTACTGAATCCAAATACCAGGCAATGTCTGCTGCATGTTTGAGATTGTCTGGCTTTGTGGGCTTTTGGCTAAGCTTGGCTTTTCTCAATCTGATTCTACTCCTCTTCATGCAGATAATACTAGTGTCAATCAAATAGTTGCTAATCCTATTTATCATGAGCATACAAAGCTCATTGAAGTAGACTGTCATTCTATTCGAGAAGCCTTGGACACTCGGATTATATCTCTGCCTTATGTTTCTACTCACCTCCAGATAGCTAACGTCTTCACGAAGGCTATGACACGACAGCACCATCAGTTCCTTGTGGGCAAATTGATGCTTCTTGATCGGCCAACATCAACTTGAGGGGAGATGTCATTCAGATACGGTGCCATAATTAATCTCTCTAATTATGGCATGATTTTATATTATTGTTGTAGATATTCTGTGATTAGTAGGCTGATTGTAGTTGATATTCTGTAATTAATAGGTTGATTGTCATTGCCTTAATTTGTCTCCTAGATGGTTGTAATTGCTGATTTTTAGTCTTGTAACTGACATTTCTATTTGCTATATATATGAGAACCCTCACAGAGAGACGCATTCAATCCAATTGACAGATGAGAGGGCAGTGAGATTGTGAGAGAGGACTAGAGAGGCTGGTTGCTAATCATGGGATTGCCAGGGAAGAGTTTTGAACTTGGGGATGAGCATAGGATGTTGATGGGGATGAGGCTGAGGAACATTACCAAAGGAGAGGAGTACTACTGTCAATTAAGGTCCGAAGAATTAAAGGGCAATTAAATCTAGAGTGACTAGTTCACTTATTGGTGAAAAGCACTAGCTTTTGAATAAAGTCTACTAAGTGCAAAAAAATACCATCTAAACAAGACTCTTGGATAACAAAATCTGCAATTTCCAGCAAATCCAGAAATGACCAAAGTATCCCATGGCATCTAAAGCTCTCAAGAGCTCAAACAAAAAGATCCAAGAAGTGGCAGTCATAGCACTTGTGGAAATATATAATGAAGGAAAAGATGATTAGTAGGTTCATTAGCAATTGTGTGCAACTCATTGCAAGTCATAATTCCAATATTCAAGTTAAGAAGACCATGTCTTGCAAAAAAGTTTGTGGAGCTTTTAAACAAGATAGTAGAGAAGGCAGATCATTAGAGTGGAGGAAATTTCTGATGGAGATGGAGGATAGGGGCTACCTTCTCTGAATGACCTTTCCTGATGGAGATGAAGGATGTTTAGGGACTTCACAAAGGGAGAAAAAAATCCCCATCACTTGACAGGAAAGGTCATTTAGAGAAGTATTGCTGAGGAGATTTGGCCTACAAAAAATCTAATAGTGAGGACTGGCGCCCTTGCAACAATTATAATCTAGCCCTCTTGTGTTTCAGTTCACTTCTTGGCCTGCTCGTTGGTGGGTATGTCGGTAGGAGGGAACAACAATCAAGAGAAGGGAATTGCATGAGTGGACAAATAAGATTTGGGAGGAGACAAAACTGGGTTGAAGAAAACCACGGAAGTGGAGGTGAGGAGGAAGAAGCCTGGTGGTTCCATGCAAGAAAAGGGAGTGAGAAAGGAGGTGATCATGATAGGTTGGCTGGTGGCTTAATTTCGAATTTCAAAACGGAGAGAAGACCAAGTGCAAAGGAAGTAATCACTAACATGTTTAAGGGGATAGGCTCAAAAAACTTTTATACAAGGAGATGGGCTTTGGCCTAATCACCAAAACTCATTTTAAAATTGCTGGGATTTTTGGAATAAATAAAGGAAGCCCAATTAAACAGGGGAGGAGTGCTCAAAGAAGAAAATAAGAAGGCCCAAAGGTTGAGGGTACGGGCTTGTGATAATGGATGGGTAAGCAAGAAGAATGGAAGCAAATCACTGAAGGGACAAGCTACTTGGCTGGAGAATGGGAAGTGGATCAGACAGGAGGAATCACAAGACAAAGAAAGCTCCGATACCTAGAAGAAGAGTCAAAAACCATTTTTGAGACAAGATCTAAAACTGGAAAAGAACTAGTAGGAAGGGTTCCCTAAAGAAGTGGCAGAAGAGGGGGAGCGGGGTGGGGCTTTGATTGCTTTAGTTCTATCTATAACTTGGATAAGTGGGGGAGAGCTCAGTATCTTGCCTATTAGGAGTTTGAGGATGAAAAAATCAATTGGGTGTTTACTATGGCCTATGGAATCATGGAAGAGGAAGAAGCTTGTCAAATCAAAAGATTTAAAATGGGCTTACCCTTTTGGGCAGGGGAAAGGAGCAGATTGGGGCTGTTTGTCTAGTATACTCAATAGGGGATGGAAGAGGAAGAAGCTTGTCAAATATTTAAAATGAGGTCACCCTTTTGGGCAGGGAGAAAGAGCAGGTTGGGGCTGTTTGTCAAGTACACTCAATAGGGGCAAGAGAAATGGATCTACTAGGAGGATTCAAGGATTTGACATGCCAATAACAAAATTGATTTTGTAGGCCCTTCGCACAAAACTTCCCTAACAGAAAAGCCCCAACTGCATGTTATGTTCGCCCCATGGTACGGAATTTTGAGCAAGGATGTAATGTATTATATTATTTAAGGGATTTTTGGGATTTCCACATTGAGGCTACATAGATATAGTTGTAGCCAAGGGTTGAAACCCTATGCCATTTTCGTTGACAATGTAGTGGAGATTTTGCAGAGGCTCCATAGAAAGAGGCACACTACCAAACCATGTAAATCGTTGTGTTATTGTTCTCTGTTCATCTTTTGATTTGCTGCATGTGCGCACATAATCCTACGGCATGTTTCGCAACAATTTATTCCTGAATGCAAACCTGATTACCATGGTTCACCTCAGACCATGTCATTATTATTCTCAATTATGGGGTGATGGCCAGCACGAAGGGTCCAGGTTTGAGAACATGAGGCTCAAGGATGAAAACTTTGAGGCATGGGTTAAAAAGCGGGGGCCAGCTATAAGACAGAGGGTATTTGCTATCAGTTTTGAAACAATCTCAGAGTACGGAACTGAATTTTGGGAAGTCCTTCCACACACGAGGTAGCCAAGGCCCTTAAGTTGTGTTGTTGGCCCCTCGCCCCAATGGGATGTCAATTTCTTTTCTGAAGTAGTGCTAAAATATCCTCTAAGGCCCACATTTTGGCAAATTCTTATTATTTTTTTTAGTATGGCAGGTTTGCAGGATCCATAATGCTGCATTTATTTTTCTAATTCCTAAGAAAGGAAGGGCTGAGGATGCATTAAGGACTTCAGCTTATTAGTCTGGTGCACTGTCTAAAGTTTTCAGAATATCCTTTTTCATTGGCTCTTAGTTTGAAAGAGAAGATGAGAAAAATCATTTCAGAAATTCACGCTTTTGTACCTGTGATGGCAGATATTGTATTCAATTTTCATTGCAAATTAATGCATATTCCAAAATTTGCAGAAACATATATGGAATTATAAGCAAGAACGACATCAAAATGGCTTATGACCAACTGTGTTGAGATTTTCCTCTCTACTTTTTAGAAAGAATAGGGTTTAGTAACAAAGAGTCTGGATCAGGTTCTGCATTCCTCTGTTGCCTGTTGTCATCAATGACTCTGCTCGCACTTCTAGCCTCTAGGGCATTGATGCAGGAAGCTCTTCCCATATTTTGTTTATTTTGGTGATGGAAGCCTCTCTCATTTGCTGAAAAAGACTGCAAAAAAAGGGGGGGGGGGTGTTGGAAGGCTTTAAAGTTGGCTAAAGACAGGATTACAGGTTTTTTCTCATTTTCTTTTTGCAGATGATAGCTTGCTTTTTATTTTTTCAGAAATAAGGGGAAATGGCCATCTTAGATGTAGTGATGCAAAAGGGACGGATTTGGAGCAGAACGGGCACAATCCAAACCCGCCCCACCAAGAATTATCCGTTCCACCTACCACCCTAAATCTGCCTCAGGGCATTTTAAATCCCCATCCCTGCCTCATAAAGGGATCTGCCTCCCATGGGATCCAAATCCACCCCACCAACTATAAAAAACATTAAAAATTTTGGAAAAATAAAAATAAAAACAATTCATATTTTTTTGTATTATGAAAATAATGTAACTTATCATATTTTAAATATAAATATAGATAACATAACCTTTTTAGTAGAATAGTATAAAATAAAATAAAATAAATACACTTAGAAATTATGAATAATTGAATGAAAAGATTATACATACATACATACATATACTCATGTTTATATTCGAGACAATGTCAGGCCTGCTTTTTGTTAAATGGGTTGATATTTAGGGCAAGGCAGATTCAGGGCAGGAAAATACATTTCTCACTTATTGCCCCAAATCCACTTTGGGTTACAAATTCCATCCCAACTACTGCCCCAAATCCATTTAAAAACCACCAAACCGCCCCTATAGGGACCATGGTTTTAAATCACAATAGCGGGTAGCATAACATAACGGGTGTAACAGGAAGCGGGAGTAGCGGATGTTACATAACGGGAAGCGGGTGTAACAACTGTGAATTTTTTTGAAGCACGCACAACCTGGTGCATATTAGCATACTTGCACGTTTTAAACTTTTAGCCTTTCTTAGAAAGAATTTTAGCGTATTTTGGATCCTTTAGTTTGAGTAACTAAGTTATTTGGTATGGGCAACAAGTTTACACTTGTTTTAAACCACCATTGATAGAAAAATTACGTGTGTGTGTGTGTGTGTATTTATACTTCTCATTGTTCTTATCTGTGATAAATTATTATGTGTGCTAAATTAATTAATAAAAAAATGTATATTATACACTCCATTAATCTATTAGATAGATAAGACATACGAATAATACAAATATAAAATAGTTAGAAAAGAAAGAAGGTTGAAATCGAAAAATATAGAACATGAATATCACATTACTAATATTATCAAAATAAAATATTTTCCTAACAAGTTAGTATTTTCAAATTGTTAATTAATGCATCTATTTTGAGTATTTAAAGAAATAGTAAATTTTATATCATTGTCATCCGCTTTATAATCTTTTCCCCCTCTTGCCACTTGGTATATTGAGAATGATATATGAAAGAGAGGAAAAAAATGAGAAGAAAAAGTAAAAAATAAAATAATTTTTTGGTGTGACAATCTTGTAGCGATTACGTAACACCTATAGCAGTCTTTACGTAACGGTCGTAGTTCGTAACGGCCGCTTCAGCCATGATTTTTCTTCCCACCAATTTCGCAGTATGTAACGGTATCGGTAACCCAAAAAACCATTACGTAACGGTTGTGGCCTTCATTTAAAACCATGATAGGGACATACAGGGCAGGATATCCACCAATACTTAGACCTGATTTGGTGTGGTTTACCTAGAAATACGCCCTAGGGTTATATGCACACATGCAGCAAATCAAGAAGGGAAAATAGCTAGACCCACTCTATTGTCAATGAAAACTGCCTTAGGTTTCAACTGTTGGCTATAATATATACACACATTATATATAATAGTTCCTATGTGATATCCCCAAAATTCCCTAATACAAACAATATAGACATTGGACATGTTAAATGGTGGGTATGGGTCAAAATGGGTCATTTTGCGAATAACCCATTTACATAAAATAGCTAGACCCATTATGACCCTACCATTTAAACATGGGTCGACCCATTTACCCATTTAATTTTTAAAGACGAAGATGTTTTCATTTTTTATTAGACATTTTTTAACACGCTCATATAACACATGAGATTTGACCCATTTCTCCTCTCTATTGGAATCCACATGGGGGATCTCTACTCTCTACAATCACAAGAAATGTCAGCTTTTCCCTTTCTTTCCCTTATTTGGCTCCCTTCAAGTTCCCTCTATCCATCGATACACCAAAGGATCTGCTTATTTTCTTCAATCAAGCAGCCATTTCCCTAAATGAAAGCCCTTTGTGCCTAAAAATGCCCTCTAATGCATGGAAGTGTCCTTGAAAATTAAGTTAATAGGACACTATTATCCTCACAATAGATGGCCAAAAATTTGCACAAAATGTGTGCAGTTGAAGAAAATGAAGTAGATCTTCCAATTTATAACCATAAACAGAAGGAACTAGAAGGGAGCCAATAAGGGAGAGAGGGGGAAAAGCTCGTATTTTCTATGAAGGTAGAGACCCTCCATGTGGTTTCCAATGGGGATGTGATCAAGTTCGAGATCCGCTAAGTTGCTTGTGGTTGGTTCCTTGCCTGTGGCATGGAAAATGGACTAGGTGCTATGGAACCCCTCACAAAGATCTGCAATCCACACTGGAAGAGACAAGTGACAATTTCCCAGGCCGAACACTTCACAACTTGTGAAAGGCCATGTGACACTAGCGAAAGCATTGTTGCTTAACTAGTCAGCTGAAAGTATACAACAGTTTACCACAGTAACACATCAAATGCAAAGTAAGCGAAAGCAATAAGCAATCATGCAAGAAAATGAGAATCACATGGTAAACATTAAAGCAACGCAATTCAACACCACCTTTATTAGGAAACATGGGTTTTGGCGAGGGACAGCAAGTAGGATAAATACATTTACAAATGCTAGTGAGTTTTACAATGACTGATGAACAATCATCTTCTCCTAAAGAACTTAGTATCCTGGCTCTAGCACCAGTAGACATAAAACAAAATGAGAATTCATACTCACATTTTACATTAAGGCATAAACACACTCAAAGCTTAACAAGCACCAAGTCACCCACATTGAAGTGCAACGTTCTTCTCCCTTGATTAGCCCACTTCTTCATCCACTTGGAAGCTTTATCCAGGTAAGCTTGGGTGATCTTCGTATTATGTCTCCATTCTTTCATGAAGATGCATGCTTTCAGTCTCTTTCCTTTATACAACTCATCCACTATGTGAGGTAATAATGTCTACTAGTTCGTAACAAGCCTCCAAAAGACTCTTGTTGGTTGTTGAGCTCTTTTGGATGTTGAAACAAAACTAAGCCACGATGGGCAATTGCTCCCAATCTTTTTGACTGGTAGTGACAAAGTACTCCTTGAATCTCTCCATCTATCCATCAATCTATGCGTGGTGGCTCGAAGATATGTCAAGCTATGAAGCAAGGATTATGAAAAATTCTGTCTAGAAGTTTCCTATGAACCTTAAGCCTTGGTCACTAACAATGTCTTGGGGGGGGCACCCTAACTTAACCAAATGTTTGAAAAAAAGTGGGTCGTTACCTCTACCAAACAATACTTTGGTGCGAATACAATAATATTGTCTTTCAAAAACCTGTCTCTAATCATGAGTACAAGCCCTCCATCTCCAATTTTGGTCAAGTTGGTGATGAATTCAAGTGAGACAATCTCCTATGGTATTGGCACTTGAAGCTTCTTCTGCTCCACATTGTCTTATTGGTGGGTGAGACAAGCTCGAGGACGCTCAACCATCTCTTCATGCATGCGTGGCCAATAGCACCTCTACTTCAACAATGCTAAAGTGCAATGCCATCCTAGATAGGCCACCCACATAGTGTCATGGCACTCTCTCTGCAATGTCTTCCTTAGATCTCCAGCTCTCAAGGCACAAAGAGTTAGTTACCATGGATCATTAGCAATCCATCTTCTAACCAAAGCTGATGCGCTTTGTCCTCTTCCACCAACTTCATAAAGTTTTGGGCAATTGGATCTTTGACAAGGTTCTCCTTAATGCGCTTCCGCATTGTCATGGTAACCTTACTATCAAGTGTATTGACATTTGTCAAGCCGCAAGCTTGGCGTTCCTGCTCAGTGCATCTACGACTTGGTTCATTTGCCCTGCCTTTTGCTCGAAAAAAAATCAAAGTCCATCAAGAATTCTTACCAACAAGCCTACTTGGGCGATAACTTATGTTGTGTAAAGTAGTGACTGACAGGAGAGTTATTTGTTTTCACCACAAACTTCAACCCAAGTAGGTAATGCCGCCACACATGAAGACAATGCATCACTACTAACATCTCTTTCTCTTGAGTTGTATACTTCCGCATCACTTCATTAAACTTACAACTTTCGTATGTGACAGATTGCCCATCCTATAACAAGGCTCCACCAAGGGCATAGTTTAGTACATCCATTTGTACCTTGAAGGGCTTCATGATGTCGAAAGAACAAGTACCAAATCTCGCATCATGGCTTCCTTTAAGCTGTCAAAGGCTCCTTGGCACTTCCTCGTCCAGTTCCACCTATGAACTTTCTCCAATAGTTATGTCAATAGGGCAGTTCTCAAATAACCCTCCACAAACTTATAGTAATAGTTGGAAAGTCTAAGAAGGATCTCAACTCCTTCACTACCTTTGGGATCTTCCAGTCTTAAATAGCTCTCACCTTCTCCATATTTGTATTCGATCACATGACCAAAGAATTTGATGTTCCTCTAAGCAAAAATCACTTCTCTTTCTTCACTTTAAGGTTGTTCTCCTTCATTCTATTGAACACCTTCCATAGGTGTTCTTTATATTCCTCCAAAGTGGAACTGTAGACAACAATGTTGCCATCAGGTACATCATGACAAATTTGTCGAGTTACACATGAAACACCTAGTTCATCAATGTGCAAAATGTAGTTGGTGCATTCGTTAATCCGAAGGGCATCACCAAGAATTCATACACCCCATACAACATTATGCAAGTAGTTTTTAGCTTATTACCATCCATTATCCTCACCTGATAGTAGCCAGACCACAAGTCAAGTTTGGTGAAGTACTTAGCATGACTTAGCTACAACAACAACAACAAAACCAAGCCTTAAGTCCCACTAGATGGGGTCGACTACATGAATCCTTTTCTGCTAATTTATGCGATCATAGACAATTTCCTTCGGCAACTTTAGGGCTATTAAATCCTTGCTCATTATCTCATTCCAAGTTATTTTAGGTTTACCCTTACCCCTTCTATTGCCCCTCACAATAACTAATTCACTGTCTCACTAGCGCACTATGTGGCCTACGTTGCAAATGCCCAAACCATCCGAGTTATATCCCTCCCTTATGGAGGTATGATTGCTAATCAAACAAAAAAGCAATTAGTGAAATTGGACACTTGTTGTGCATAGTCACCTTGTTGAACGTGCAATAATCAACACATTCACATCCTCCCATCATGTTTCCTTTAAAACCACCAGTGCTTTGGAAGGTGACTCATCAAGTTGTTTCCTCAACTTTGTTAACTTTGGAAGCACATCTGATAATGGCCTTTTAGCAATAGGCTTCACCCCTGGTAACAACTCGATCTAAAGCTCCACACCTCATCGTGGAGGCAAGTTGTGCAATAACTTATTCGGCATCACAACTTTATATTCATCCAACATAGCTTGGATGGCAAAATGCACTCGCTTTTGGCCCACCTCTCCGCTCACCACCAACATGACAAGATATGTTTGTCCATTCCTTCTTAATCCCTTCTTGAGTTGCACAGCTAATAAGAACGTTTTGCTATCCCCTTTCTTTGTAACAATTTGCACCATGCAAAGAGATCTCCCATTAGACAAAGGGAACCAACAGACGACAATGGTACCACCTTAGTCTCCCTTAAGAATTCTAATCAAAGTATAAATTAGAAATCATCCATTGGTACAACTGTGAAATGCACATGTCCCTTCCACTATCCAAGCTTCACAGTCACTTGCTTGGCAACTACTAAAGTACATTGAGCTATGAAGTTGACTACTTTCATGCATCCTAAGTCCTTCTCCAAGTTCAAGTCGAGTCTCTGCAATTCCACCTATGGGACAAAATTATGGGTAGCCTTGACATCCACCATTGCATAGTGCTCTTCCGTTTAATTTGTAAATCCACAAACATTAGCCATTTCTCTTGAGTAGCCTTTGTTCTTTTGCCTGCCTCTCCAATGTGTTAACTGCATTGCACTCATCCTCGAGGTTTCCTCATCCTCATCGTCTCCTAGTGCCCCCACCACAATTGAAGCTTACAAGACATTAAGTGATAACTTGTGAGGTAAAACAACTTTATAAGGGCATCGTCACAAGAAGCATGCTATCTTACCCCTAGCCCTACAAAGATTTTTATGCTATTATAGCTCTAGCACTAGGAAACATAAAACTAACCAAGGTATCATACTCTCGTTTTACACTAAGCATAAACACACTCAAATGAATAAAACCTATGGTAATATTTATATGATGGCAATCCATTACATGTACACAATGCAAGTGGTCACAGGCAAGCATAATGCCTTGAACAAGCTTGGCTTGTGCCACATAGGCATGCCACACCCTTCATCACCATCATCCTTTCCTCTTCTTCAATGTAATTTCCAAGGAAAAATCAAGCACCCATCTCAAGCAATTTTCTTAGACTATGCAGTAGTCAACAATGTCTAGAGAAATTTTTATTTGTCTTTTCTCATCAATAACAATGGGCACCATGGTGGACCGAGTCTTCAAGATCCCTTGCAAGTTCCAGATGGGCCAATCACAAGGTCAAGAGCTAAGAACATCAAGGAAGCAATGCAAGGATTGGTGCAATTCACTTGGGTCGAGTTTGCAAATTCAGCAAGCAAGACCCCAACATTCAAGATGGGCTTGAAAGAAGAAGAACCAACTTTAATCCATGTGATACAAGCTACAGAGGGGGGCGGTACAGCCTAATGGTTTAGTGTAGACTCTTTATTTCAATAAGTATAGGCGTGTGGGCCTATTTTATGTTTCTGTGGTCGTAGACGTTTGGGCCTATTTAATTTATTAGGTGGGCTTCTTTTATTAGTTATAGGCGTGTAGTTTAGGGTGTTACATTATTTGAAACTAAATTTGAATTTAAATTTGAATTTGAATGGAGAGGTTTAAAAACAGACTTATAGCAACATTCTCCACAAGTTGAGCATGAATAAAGTTTTCTCCATAGAAAATTTTTAGTTTTCTCTACTTGTTCTTGAATAAACTAATAACTTATCAAAAGCCAAACCTTTGTGGCATACTCACCGAATCTAGGTTCTTGAAACAAGATTTCAACGAGTATAGATCATCTTGACTTGATTCTTGGCGTTCTTGGGTAAGTTTTCAACTTATTTTTGGGTTCAAGGGATTCCAATCTCATAGGTTCACATCAAATAATACACTGAGATGGCTACTTGATTCCCATCTCAACTACCGCCTCCACTAGAAGTCACTTGATATGGTGAAATTTTCAACCCAACCATCATCATTCATTCTCTGTGATTATACAAGCTAATGATGCAAGAAATTTAAATGGGTTGATGGTAGATCTATTTCAACCCATTCAACTTTTGGGTTCAAATAAGTCACTCATTTATGACCTATGTAACTATATGGGTGTACCCTAATATTAGTGTGGGTAGGCTAACGGGTATAGGTTATAATTGCCACCTTAGGCACAATGCTATGGCTCAAAATACTATACCATAATGTTTACCCCTAGAAACATCCCCACCCCACCCCACCCCACCCCCCCCCCCCCCCGGGCCAAAAATCACACAACAAAAAATAGTAGGTGTTCCCGATAAAGAAGGTTTCAACAAACAACAATAAAAGGGCTAGCGGCCCACAAAACCTCCCACTTATTTACAAGACTTCTTTTGAATATAAGCCACAACTCACCATGGTTCGAGGCAATCACTGGTCTAAGGGTTAACACTAATGGGGAATTATTCCAATGGAGAGTGCCACAAACATGTACGTTCTGGGGTGCCTTTAGATTCCTAGGAATTTCATTCTGGGAATGAGATGCCTGCCTCATAGGAATTTCATTCTAGCAATTTGCATTGCAAGATTGTCAATAATCTAATAAGCATTTAAAAAAGGTGACCATCATAACTCTTGACTTTTATGTGAACAATATATGAAGAATAATCATATTTTCAGCAAAAGAAACTACTAATATGCATCAAATTTAGTCTATATCCTGTAAATATCAACCATCATAAGTAAAAAAAGTCCACATTTAATAATCCAATTAACTGAAATAATGGGGGGCAACATGATCTAAAAAATTCAACCATTATATTATCATAATATAGTAATATTATTATTTTCATTTTTTACTGATTTCATTTTTATATTATAATATTTTATTATCTTAAATATAATAATAGTGTGTGATAATACAATATTATGGGGTGCATTAATGCCCAATTGGCAAAATAGTGGGGGGAATTGAGTATGAAAAACAGGATTTCCCATGGGAATGATTTCCCATCATGGTTTTAAATAGTGGTACTAGGTAGCATAGCACAATGGTAATGGCTGTAGTAGGAAGCAGGAATAGCAAATGTTACATGAGGGGAAGCCATTGCACCAGTTGTGAATTTTTTTCAAGCGCACACAATTTTATGTATATTGATTTATTTGCATGTTTTAAGTTCTTAACCCTTCTTAAAAAGAATTTTAGTTCAACTTACTAGTATTGTTTAGTAATAAAAAAAAATTTTACATTTGTTTTAAAAAGCTACTAGTAGAAAAATTATATATTTTTTTCACTTTTTCATTAATCACATGTTATAAATTAAACAAGTTCTATTATTTTATTTGTTAAAGTAATAAAAATATAATAAATTTAGAGTTTTATACCAACAAGTTATATTGTATAACTATAATCTAACCTTTGAAATTATAATAGAAATCATAAAATCTATCATTAAATAAATAAAGTACTAACAGCATGAACACTGCAAAAAGTAGAAAGAAAAGAAGTTTGAAGTTGAAAAATATGGAAAAGAAACATCAAATTGCTAAAATTTAACAAAATAGTGTTCATATCAAATTGTTAGTTAATTTATCTCTTGTAATATTAAATAAAATACATAACTTTTGTATCATTATCATCCTCATTATAATATTCCCCCCTCCCCTTCAAATAGCTTACTAAGAATGACTTATGAAAGAGGGTAAAAGAAGAAAAAAATAAGAATAAGTAAATATATATATAGGCCCTAACAGTAACAGTTCATAATGGCCACTACGGGTGAAAATTTTTTTCCTGCCGATTTAGCAGTGTGTATCAATATCAGGAACCTAAAAAACCATTACATAACGGTCGCAGCCGCTATTTAAAACCATGATTCCCATGAAACTTATCAATGGCATGGGAATGGGATTCCCATATTTTATGTGAATCCTTCATTCCCTGAGAACGTGAGGTTACCGCCAAGTCACATTGCAGCTCCCAAACATGGAAATAAAATGCCATGGACATCACATTCCTGGAATGTTGAAAAATTTTGCAAATCAAACACCCCATGAGGAGTTTCCTTCAAGGCTAAGGCTAAGCACGTTTAGGATAATGTTGCAGAAAGGTTCAAAAGGAGGTTAGCACAGTTGATGGAGGGAAGGATTACTTTGACTAAAGCATTCTAGCTAGCTTACCTACCTACTTTATGTTCTTGTTCACAATCTTAGGGTCAGTTGCCAATGGCAGTAGAGAAATTTCCTTTGGGGTAGCAATGAAGAAAAGAGAAATTTTCATCTAGCTAGATGGCCTAAAGTTTGCTCTCTTGTTAGGGCAGGTGGGTGGGGGCTAAGGCACTTCCATGGACTCAACCAAGCTCTTACTTGCAAGTGATTATAGAAGTTTACAGCTAAGAACAGGGGCTGCTGGAAAATATTTTAAAGAATAAAAATAGAGTGTAGAGGAGGCAGGGATGGATGATGGAGAAGATCAACCTTCCCATGGAGTTAGTTTGTGGAAGTTTACAATGAAGAGCAAATAACAGTTTTCAAAATCCATTGACTTTGTCGTAGGAAATGGTAACATCAAGCTGAACTTCATTTCCTCCACAATTAAACAATCGAATACCCAATTTATCCAAAAAAAAAAAAGAACTGAGTTTGAAGACCCTCCCCAAAAGTCTCTTCAGCTAAGGTGGGGCAATCCCATTCTATCCTTTCAGCCACCATGAATCCGCTTCAAAGATAAGCAATGCATCGTTGGATTAGCCTCTATATTCTGCTCAGAAGCATGATCAACTCCAGCCACCTCTTGAGGTTGTAAAGAATGAACTTGGGTTTCATTTAAGGAAAATAAGAGATTGAAGGCCCTCTTTCAACATATAATGCTCTCGGGTTTTAAGAATAGGGCTTTGGGCCAGCCCATTAAGGTGGCCCAGCTAAGGAGTAATAAGAAGTTTCTCCTTTTTCATTAGACACGCCCAAATTGTTATCTTCAATTTGACCATGGGCTTGCTCAATAGATTGACCCAACAATATTTTATTGAGACCCCCCTCTCTATCTATATTTTGGCCCAAATCTAAAATAATCATTGCGGACCCAAGACTAACCCACCTAACCTTTAACGCCCCATCTTCCACAAGGAAGCCCTAGCCACCTCTTGAACCTTCAACTCCCCATCTGAAACCCCAGCCATACTTCAACTGGTCCTTGTTCATTCCCAGCAACGAACGCCCAAGGACTTCCCCTTGCATCTTCCTCCCACAACCACTACGAACATACTTAAAATCAGCAGACACTTCATCCTCTTAACCCACTGTTTAGACGGAGATTTCCATCTCCTGCAACTTCATTTCCCCTTGAGAGCACTTGATTCCAATATCAATTAATACTAACCTTGTCACTACCTTCACTATCAGCTCCAGGATGAAGACATATCACCATTGCACTAAATTCTTCCCCAGAAAAAAAAAAAAAAGCCAATCATCACCTTTGGAAATTCCAAGAACAAAGACAGAAAACCTCTTGCTTCTCCAGCCATGCCCCAACCCCAAAAACTTCTCTACCCTTATCACACGAATTGCCATCCAATAAGTCAAGCAGCGCCAAAAGCTTTGAAAACCCTTACTTAAACTTCCAAGAATCGACAAAAAGCTATCAGAGAACTAGTTTGCCACACCTCACCCACCTATTGTGCACCTGATTTTTCTCAAGAATGAATAAAACAAGAAACTTCCCCAACTTTATCCAATAAGTTGAATGTCTTCCTCTCTGGATTGAATGAGCCACCACTAGAGCCATATGATCTAACACAAGCATAATGAACAACGAGAGACAAAATTTAGGGTAGGCTTTGAGCTAGAGAGATGGTGTCTTACTATGAACAGTTTGTATAATACAAGGATTAACAAAAATAGGGACAACACAGTCAATGGAGAGGAGGCACAAACACAAAATTTACTGCTAACAGCACTATTATCTTGCAAGAGAATTCCCTTGGATGGCAATACAAAAAGCAAAAGTCCCAATGAGGTTTTCATTTTTTTGCTTTGGAGGCCCCTTGGGAAGCAATTTTTACATGACAAAATCTCAAGAGGAAGGGTGTGGTGTTGGTGGATAGGGGTTGTCACTGTAAAGAAGGAGAAACCCACATCATACCCCATGTGCTGCAATCTTATTGAGGAAGCCGGCAGCTTCATTCAACAATGGCTCATGCTCAATGGATGATGCAACAAAACATTAACCAGATCCCTCTTAGCAAAACTTTTAGGGGACAAGGTTGTAAATTATCAGAGTTTGAAATTAACATGCTCACGTGTGGGGTATTGGGCAATGGTGTAAGGTCAAGTGTTTTCTTTCCCATTATTCTAGGGTGTTAGGATGTGGGGTTTTGAGTTGGCCTATTACTTATCTAAGTGTTCCTAAGGTGGGTAACCCCACATCTACCTTTTTTTTGGGACCTGGTTCATTAAAGTGTCTAGGACGCTAGGTGGGAAGAAGGGAGCTTTCTTTATATTACACAAGCTACTCTTGCTTAGGCTAGTCTCTCTTTGATCCCATTGTACTGTTTGTCTCTTTTCGGGATTTCTATGAAGCGGTTCATATGTTAGAGTAGTAGGGATGTTTTACAATGGGGAATGGACTACAAGAGTAGGGACCATCTCATGAGTTGGGATATGGTTGATGGTCATAAGAGGAAGAAGTGGGGGTTAGGTTTGCGCAATTTGGTGTCCAAAAACATTTCTTAGTTAGGATGTCATTATAACAGTGTCCTTTTAAACCCCTGATGAGAATCGACAAGCACCATAAAAGGATCCATTGCAAGTTCCAGATGGGCCAATCACAAGGTCAAGAGCTAAGAAGATCAAGGAAGCAATGCAAGGATTGGTGGAACCCTTGGGCCGAGTTTGCAAATTTATCAAGCAAGACTCCAACATTCAAGATGGGCTTGAAAGAAGAACCGGCTTTAATCTATGTGATACAAGCTAAGGGGGGCAGCATAGCCTAGTGGTTAAGTATAGACTTTTTATTTCAATAACTATAGGCATGTGGGCCTATTTTATGTTTATTAGTTATAGGCATTTAGGGTTACGAATTTAAATGAAGGGGTTTATAAATAGACTTGTAGCTAGTTGAACTCAATAAAGTTTTCTCCATAGAGAGTTTTCAGTTTTCTCTACTTGTTCTTCATAGAACTTGTGAACTTATCAAGGATTCTTCCTTGTGGCATTCAAATTTTATACCTTCAGTTCGTGATTCAATTATAATCATTGGGTCGAGGTTTGTTACTTTATACCTTTGGTCCGGGTTTCATTTATAAACGTTGGATCGAAGTTTTCTATCAAAATCTGAATTTTAGCTTTCTTGGGCAAGTATTCCAATATTGATTGTTGGGTCTCAACGCGTGTCGATTGAGGTTCACATAATTTGGTATCACAGCTTAGGCTCTAAAATTAGGTTTACTATGCTTTTTATCTTTTGTTTCTTGTTATCATCCTATCTTATTCCGCTTGTGTTCATTATTCTTTGTTCTTATGACGTTCACCAAGTTAAAAGAAAAAGAAAAAAAAAAAACGTCAGAAAATAAAAGAAAGAAAGAAAAAAAAAAAAGGTGATACTGAAGCAGTAGATACTATCATTCACTGCACTTATCAAAGTAAATTTTTTTTCTCGAATCGTGATTTTTGTAGTTTCAATCCACTAAAAAAAATCTGATTTGCCCTCTTCCTTTGATTCGTTGTTTCTATATTATTTTTTTTCCGTCAATATTGGTTTAAATACTACAAGTTAAATTCCTTGATCAAGTTTACTAGTTTAATAAAGAATTGAACTACAAGTTAAATTCCTTAATCAAGTTTACTAGTTTAATAAAGAATTGAAAAGGGGAAACTACGAATGGAAAAAGGCAAAAGGGTGTGAGACTAATATCAAGAAAAAGCCAATTTAAGAGTGAAACACGAGTGTAAGTGACATAATTTGAGTGCAAACACGCGAGGGAGTGTTATGAGGAATTATTTTTAACATTTCTCTATAGTTTCAAAATATGTCCTCTAGGGGTGACACATCAAACAAAGAAGAAAGGGAGGAGTCGTCTTTCGTGTTGCAGGCAATGCAACAACAATTTGAACGCATGAATGTGGGGTTTAATGAGATTCGGAATCGGAGAGATAGGCAAGATGCTGTTATTGCTACTTGGCATGAGGGGTGTCCCCAAAGAGTCCCTAATGCTAGAAGGCAAGAAAGGTGTGCGCACGTGGATGATTATGATAACGACCACAAGGATAAGTTAGAAGATGAAAAGGATCGAGCTTCATTGAATGGTGAGGGTAGGTTCGTGCCATGGGGAGAAAGGTGTGGTAGAGATTTCCAAAGAGATCCGAGATGGGATTGACAGAAACCTAGGAAACATCAAAATGAAGATACCATCGTTCCAAGAGAAAAACGATCCTGAAGCATACTTGGAATGGGAGAAGAAGGTGGAGTTGATTTTTGAGTGCCACAACTACTCCGAAGAGAAAAAGGTAAAACTCATTGTCATTGATTTTACTGACTATGCTATTATATGGTGGGATCAACTTATGACGAACAGGAGGAGAGACATGAGAAGTCTATTGAGACGTGGGAGGAAATTAAGGCCCTCATGAGGAGGCGGTTTGTCCCTATTCACTACTATAGGGACTTGTATCAGAAATTACAAAGTCTTACTCAAGGCTATACGAGCGTGAACGACTACTACAAGGAGATCTCCATTGCCATGATACGGGCTAATGTAGAGGAGGACAGAGAAGCTACCATGGCGAGGTTTTTGAATGGGCTGAACTAGGACATTGCCAACATGGTGGAAATGCAACTCTACGTGGAGTTGGACAACATGGTGCACATGGCAATAAAGGTGGAACGGCAGCTTAAAAGGAAAGGAACTCGGTCATTTCAAAATCCAAGCTGCCCTACTTCATGGAGGTCAAATTGGAGGAAAGAAGAAGGGGCTGTTTTAGAGTCCAAAACCGAACCACCAAAAAGGAGAGATGAAGTTCCCACTGTCAACAAAGGTAAAACTGAATCCCAAACTTGTAATCGTGATATTAAGTGTATTTCTTGTTTGGGAGTAGGTCACATAGCTTCACAATGTCCAAATAAAAGGACCATGATCGCACGTGTTGATGGAGTGGTGGAAACCGAAAGCGAGAGCGATGATGACCAAATGCCACTGCCTGAGAATGCTTGTGATGATGATGTGGAGTATTTAGTGGAGGGTGAGTCACTTGTGGTTAGGCGTGCTTTAAGTGCCCAAGTCAAGGAGGATGACATGGAACAACAAAAGGAGAACATTTTTCATACTAGATGCCACATCTAGGGGTGAGCATAATTCGGGGAAAACCTAATTAACCAAATTAACCGACCGAATTGGTCGGTTCGGTTTGGTTAAAAAAACCAGTTCGGTCGGTTCGGTTATACATTCCAATATTTTGGGGAATCGGGTTTCAGTTCGGTGAATAGAAAACATTAATTCGGTTAACCGATTAACCGAATTAATAATTAATTAAATTTTAAATTTAAATTAGAAAAATTCCTGTTATCTTCTATATTTCCATTCCCTCACCGCCTCTCGGCTCTCACTCTCCGTCTCACTCTAAGTGCTCTCAGAAACTCAGAAGTCAGAAGGCCGCCTTTCTCTCGCTTACCCGAGCTCAATCCACCGCAGTTCGCACCACCATCTTCACGCGATGCTATCGCCGACGACCATCGCCATCGTCGTCGCTGGTCATCGTCACCGGCACACAAGCTCCCTCTCATTCTCATTTTTATTCTCTCACAGTCTCGCGCACAGAGCAGTTCACTGAGAACCACCCCAGCTCGGCGGCTCCTCCTCACTAGCATCAAGCTCGCCCGAGCCCAATCGTCCCCCTAACCAACCACCTTTCCTCCACATCAATCTCCACTTCTCAGTTCTCCGGTTCTCCCTCTTCGCGAATCGCCTCTTCCTGGCTTCGCGGCTTCACCTAAGCCCCTCTTCCAGTCTTCCCAGTTCGTGACCCGTCCCGATCCCGAATCCCTCTTCGATCGCCTCTTCCCTTGCGTGGGCATGGCGATGGATCAACACTCAGTGACTCAGGACTTCAAGGTTTCAACCTTCCCCCACCTTTCCTTGCTTAAGACGGATACACAGTCCAGTACACCTTTCCCCCTTCCGTTCCTCGTTTCACGGTTAAAATCGGTTAACCGAATTACCCAAAATAAATTCGGTCGAGTTCGGTTCGGTGAGACCAAACGGTTCGGTCGGTTCGGTTACCAGGATTCTTTAACCGAAATTTTCGGTTAATTCGGTTAATTAACCGAATTTAGCCGAACCGACCGTTTGCTCACCCCTAGCCACATCAACAACAAGGT